>NC_086445.1:593333293-593633293 GCF_028390025.1 Pseudophryne corroboree | reverse complement strand
GAAATGACGGGTTGGTTTGGACCCCCACCAAAAAAGAAGCAATTAGTCTCTCCTTGCACAAACTGGCTCTACAGAGGCAGGATGTCCACCTCATCATCATCCTCCGATATATCACCGTGTACATCCCCCTCCTCACAGATTATCAATTCGTCCCCACTGGAATCCACCATCTCAGCTCCCTGTGTACTTTGTGGAGGCAATTGCTGCTAGTCAATGTCTCCACGGAGGAATTGATTATAATTCATTTTAATGAACATCATCTTCTCCACATTTTCTGGAAGTAACCTCGTACGCCGATTGCTGACAAGGTGAGCGGCGGCACTAAACACTCTTTCGGAGTACACACTTGTGGGAGGGCAACTTAGGTAGAATAAAGCCAGTTTGTGCAAGGGCCTCCAAATTGCCTCTTTTTCCTGCCAGTATAAGTACGGACTGTCTGACGTGCCTACTTGGATGCGGTCACTCATATAATCCTCCACCATTCTTTCAATGGGGAGAGAATCATATGCAGTGACAGTAGACGACATGTCCGTAATCGTTGTCAGGTCCTTCAGTCCGGACCAGATGTCAGCATCAGCAGTCGCTCCAGACTGCCCTGCATCACCGCCAGCGGGTGGGCTCGGAATTCTGAACCTTTTCCTCGCACCCCCAGTTGCGGGAGAATGTGAAGGAGGAGATGTTGACAGGTCGCGTTCCGCTTGACTTGACAATTTTCTCACCAGCAGGTCTTTGAACCCCAGCAGACTTGTGTCTGCCGGAAAGAGAGATCCAAGGTAGGTTTTAAATCTAGGATCGAGCACGGTGGCCAAAATGTAGTGATCTGATTTCAACAGATTGACCACCCGTGAATCCTTGTTAAGCGAATTAAGGGCTCCATCCACAAGTCCCACATGCCTAGCGGAATCGCTCTGTGTTAGCTCCTCCTTCAATGTCTCCAGCTTCTTCTGCAAAAGCCTGATGAGGGGAATGACCTGACTCAGGCTGGCAGTGTCTGAACTGACTTCACGTGTGGCAAGTTCAAAGGGCAGCAGAACCTTGCACAACGTTGAAATCATTCTCCACTGCGCTTGAGACAGATGCATTCCACCTCCTATATCGTGCTCAATTGTATAGGCTTGAATGGCCTTTTGCTGCTCCTCCAACCTCTGAAGCATATATAGGGTTGAATTCCACCTCGTTACCACTTCTTGCTTCAGATGATGGCAGGGCAGGTTCAGGCGTTTTTGGTGTTGCTCCAGTCTTCTGTACGTGGTGCCTGTACGCCGAAAGTGTCCCGCAATTCTTCTGGCCACCGACAGCATCTCTTGCACGCCCCTGTCGTTTTTTTAAAAAATTCTGCACCACCAAATTCAAGGTATGTGCAAAACATGGGACGTGCTGGAATTTGCCCATATTTAATGCACACGCAATATTGCTGGCGTTGTCCGATGCCACAAATCCACAGGAGAGTCCAATTGGGGTAAGCCATTCCGCGATGATCTTCCTCAGTTGCCGTAAGAGGTTTTCAGCTGTGTGCGTATTCTGGAAACCGGTGATACAAAGCGTAGCCTGCCTAGGAAAGAGTTGGCGTTTGCGAGATGCTGCTACTGGTGCCGCCGCTGCTGTTCTTGCGGCGGGAGTCCATACATCTACCCAGTGGGCTGTCACAGTCATATAGTCCTGACCCTGCCCTGCTCCACTTGTCCACATGTCCGTGGTTAAGTGGACATTGGGTACAACTGCATTTTTTAGGACACTGGTGAGTCTTTTTCTGACGTCCGTGTACATTCTCGGTATCGCCTGCCTAGAGAAGTGGAACCTAGATGGTATTTGGTAACGGGGGCACACTACCTCAAGAAATTGTCTAGTTCCCTGTAAACTAACGGCGGATACCGGACGCACGTCTAACACCAACATAGTTGTCAAGGCCTCAGTTATCCGCTTTGCAACAGGATGACTGCTGTGATATTTCATCTTCCTCGCAAAGGACTGTTGGACAGTCAATTGCTTGGTGGAAGTAGTAAAAGTGGGCTTACGACTTCCCCTCTGGGATGACCATCGACTCCCAGCAGCAACAACAGCAGCGCCAGCAGCAGTAGGCATTACACGCAAGGATGCATCGGAGGAATCCCAGGCAGGAGAGGACTCGTCAGAATTGCCAGTGACATGGCCTGCAGGACTATTGGCATTCCTGGGGAAGGAGGAAATTGACACTGAGGGAGTTGGTGGGGTGGTTTGCGTGAGCTTGGTTACAAGAGGAAGGGATTTACTGGTCAGTGGACTGCTTCCGCTGTCGCCCAAAGTTTTTGAACTTGTCACTGACTTATTATGAATGCGCTGCAGGTGACGTATAAGGGAGGATGTTCCGAGGTGGTTAACGTCCTTACCCCTACTTATTACAGCTTGACAAAGGCAACACACGGCTTGACAAATGTTGTCCGCATTTCTGGTGAAATACTTCCACACCGAAGAGCTGATTTTTTTGGTATTTTCACCAGGCATGTCAATGGCCATATTCCACCCACGGACAACAGGTGTCTCCCCGGGTGCCTGACTTAAACAAACCACCTCACCATCAGAATCCTCCTTGTCAATTTCCTCCCCAGCGCCAGCAACACCCATATCCTCCTCATCCTGGTGTACTTCAACACTGACATCTTCAATCTGACTATCAGGAACTGGACTGCGGGTGCTCCTTCCAGCACTTGCAGGGGGCGTGCAAATGGTGGAAGGCGCATGCTCTTCACGTCCAGTGTTGGGAAGGTCAGGCATCGCAACCGACACAATTGGACTCTCCTTGTGGATTTGGGATTTCGAAGAACGCACAGTTCTTTGCGGTGCTTTTGCCAGCTTGAGTCTTTTCATTTTTCTAGCGAGAGGCTGAGTGCTTCCATCCTCATGTGAAGCTGAACCACTAGCCATGAACATAGGCCAGGGCCTCAGCCGTTCCTTGCCACTCCGTGTGGTAAATGGCATATTGGCAAGTTTACGCTTCTCCTCCGACAATTTTATTTTAGATTTTTGAGTCCTTTTTTTACTGATATTTGGTGTTTTGGATTTTACATGCTCTGTACTATGACATTGGGCATCGGCCTTGGCAGACGACGTTGCTGGCATTTCATCGTCTCGGCCATGCCTAGTGGCAGCAGCTTCAGCACGAGGTGGAAGTCGATCTTGATCTTTCCCTCATTTTTGAACCTCAACATTTTTGTTCTCCATATTTTAATAGGCACAACTAAAAGGCACCTCAGGTAAACAATGGAGATGGATGGATACTAGTATACTTATGGATGGACGAGCGACTGCCGACACAGAGGTAGCTACAGCCGTGGACTACCGTACTGTGTCTGCTGCTAATATAGACTGGATGATAATGAGATAAAATTAAAATATATATATATATCACACTAGTACTGCAGCCGGACAGGTATATATATTATGTAATGACGGACCTGCTGGACACTGTCTGTCAGACTCAGCACTGCAGACTCCTAAAGTAAGCTACTAGTATCAAGAAGATAGAAAAAAAAAACACGGGTAGGTGGTATACAATTATGGATGGACGAGCGACTGCCGACACAGAGGTAGCTACAGCCGTGGACTACCATACTGTGTCTGCTGCTAATATAGACTGGATGATAATGAGATAAAATTAAAATATATATATATATCACACTAGTACTGCAGCCGGACAGGTATATATATTATGTAATGACGGACCTGCTGGACACTGTCTGTCAGACTCAGCACTGCAGACTCCTAAAGTAAGCTACTAGTATCAAGAAGATAGAAAAAAAAAAAAACACGGGTAGGTGGTATACAATTATGGATGGACGAGCGACTGCCGACACAGAGGTAGCTACAGCCGTGGACTACCGTACTGTGTCTGCTGCTAATATAGACTGGATGATAATGAGATAAAATTAAAATATATATATATATATATATCACACTAGTACTGCAGCCGGACAGGTATATATTATGTAATGACGGACCTGCTGGACACTGTCTGTCAGACTCAGCACTGCAGACTCCTAAAGTAAGCTACTAGTATCAAGAAGATAGAAAAAAAAAACCACGGGTAGGTGGTATACAATTATGGATGGACGAGCGACTGCCGACACAGAGGTAGCTACAGCCGTGGACTACCGTACTGTGTCTGCTGCTAATATAGACTGGATGATAATGAGATAAAATTAAAATATATATATATATCACACTAGTACTGCAGCCGGACAGGTATATGTATTATGTAATGACGGACCTGCTGGACACTGTCTGTCAGACTCAGCACTGCAGACTCCTAAAGTAAGCTACTAGTATCAAGAAGATAGAAAGAAAAAAAAAACACGGGTAGGTGGTATACAATTATGGATGGACGAGCGACTGCCGACACAGAGGTAGCTACAGCCGTGGACTACCGTACTGTGTCTGCTGCTAATATAGACTGGATGATAATGAGATAAAATTAAAATATATATATATATATATATCACACTAGTACTGCAGCCGGACAGGTATATATTATGTAATGACGGACCTGCTGGACACTGTCTGCAGAATGCGTTTATAAAAACACCACACGACGAGTGTTTAACTTTTTCAGGCAGACAATCACAATATACTGGTGGTCAGCAGACAATCACAATACTGGTGGTCAGTGGTCACTGGTCAGTCACACTGGCAGTGGCACTCTGGCAGCAAAAGTGTGCACTGTACTTAAGTGCAGTCAGATAATGATATACAGTATATGATGCAGCACACTGGGCTGAGCACAGATATGGTATGTGTGACTGTGTCACACTGTGTATCGTTTTTTTTCAGGCAGAGAACGGATTAATTAAACTGGTGGCACTGGTCACTGGTCACACTATCAGCAGCAAGTAGTACTCCTCCTATATGCATTATGCTCCCCAAAATTTGTGTCTCTCTCTAGTACTCTAGTCACTCTAAACGGAGAGGACGCCAGCCACGTCCTCTCCCTATCAATCTCAATGCACGTGTGAAAATGGCGGCGACGCGCGGCTCCTTATATAGAATCCGAGTCTCGCGATAGAATCCGAGCCTCGCGAGAATCCGACAGCGGGATGATGACGTTCGGGCGCGCTCGGGTTAACCGAGCAAGGCGGGAAGATCCGAGTCGCTCGGCCCCGTGTAAAAAAAACTGAAGTTCGGGCGGGTTCGGATTCCGAGGAACCGAACCCGCTCATCTCTAATATACACACATATATCTATATATACATATCTCATATATATATTTTTTTTTGTCAGGAACAGCAGGGTCCCTAGTGACATTAGTACGTTCTTAATGTGTATGAAACATGTACTGAATGCCGATGTTGTGGATCTAATCAGGAAACATTACAGTCGACATAAGACATAGTATTCGTGTCGATAACAGGGAGTAGTCAATGGGCAAAATAACATTTTTGCGACCCCGAGGGGTCTGAGGGAAATACATATATTATTAATATTATGCCCCCACAAATATTACTACGTCTGTGCTCGAGCCACAGATCAATGCAACCGTACCATACATATACATATATATATATATATATATATATATATATATATATATACAGGTATAGCTTTTTGACATGCATCACATTATCATGTTACTCTTTACCCAGTCAGATTAGTTGGTGTTGACAGGGTCACTCCACACACGCCTGTTTCTCCCATATAGTTTTTTCTTTTGGAAAAACATACCACTACTGACATGCTGACACTTAATTTCATGAATCAAGTACCATCAGGAGTCGGCGGTGCCGACAGAGGGATTCCCATAGCCGTTTGTGGCAGAGCACACAGACATGTCGACACACGTGTACTAAACACCCACCGACATTACACTGACTATAAGGAGTAGATCCCAGTATCTGACAGGGAAAACACAGAAAACGTTTACCAGCTCATTTACCACACGCTCATTATATATATAGTGCTTTAATTTTCCACATATATTGCACTAAACCACTGTGCTTCCCATCCCGTTTTACACTGTGAGCTGTTCATCAGTGTTTTGGTGGAGCCAGCGTCTCTGTGAGGAGAAAATGGCGCTGGATAGAGCAGTGAGGGCTAAGCCACGCCCCCTTATCGGCGCGCTTCAGTCCCGCTACTTTTTGGAATTTTTATACTGGCGGCGGTCTGTATACAGTGCCTATGCACTGTATACCTCTTTGCCAGGCTAACACATGAGGTCTATTGCTGCCCAGGGCACCCCCCCTGCGCCCTGCACCCTTCAGGGCTGGTTCAAGGGCGCAGAGCGCCCCGGGCAGGAAAGGGGCGTGGCCTAATACAGGGGGCGTGGTGAGTCACGCCCCCTGTACATTGAAAGCGCCGCTTGAATGCTGAGCGGTGTGCGATGACGTCATCGCGCACCGCACAGCAAAAGGTCCTCTCCACGAAGAGAAACTAGACGCTATGCGTCTAGTTCCCTTCGTGGAGAGGACCTTTGCTGTGCGGTGCGCGATGACGTCATCGCGCACCGCTCAGCAGTTACTCTCCACGAAGGGAAACTAGACGCATAGCGTCTAGTTCCCTTCACAGGAGGCGCCGAGGACGGGGACGGCAGCGGGCAGCGGAGGCGGACGGGGGACACAGCGGGCAGCAGTGGCGGATCTTGCCACGGTGCGGCGCCCTCCGGATGGCGCCAGCGCCCTCCGGAAGGCGGCGCCCCGGGCAAAAGTCCTGCTTGCCCGTGGCAAGAACCGCCACTGGCACCCTTGTAGTGCCGCTTGTGTGTGGGAGCAATGGCGCGCAGCGCGACCACTGCGCGGTACCTCAGAGACACTGAAGTCTTCTGCCGTCTGTAGTGAAGTCTTCTGTACTTCGGTTACTCACCTGGCTTCTTTCTTCTGGCTCTGTGAGGGGGACGACGGCGCGGCTCCGGGAATGAGCAGCTAGGCTATACCAAGTGATCAGACCCTCTGGAGCTAATGGTGTCCAGTAGCCTAAGAAGCAGAGCCTTTAACTCACAGAAGTAGGTCTGCTTCTCTCCCCTCAGTCCCACGAAGCAGGGAGCCTGTAGCCAGCAGGTCTCCCTGAAAATAATAAACCTAAATAAAGTATTTTTCAGAGAAACTCAGGAGAGCTTCCCTGCTGTGTGTCCAGTCTCTCTGGGCACAGAATCTAACTGGAGTCTGGAGGAGGGGCATAGAGGGAGGAGTCAGTTCACATCCATTCAAAGTCTTAAAGTGCCCATGTCTCCTGCGGATCCCGTCTATACCCCATGGTCCTTTTGGAGTCCCCAGCATCCTCTAGGACGTATGAGAAATGTACTTTTGTACTCTGCATGCCCACTACCATGATTAAATAATATGTAAATGAAATCCTTTGATATTGGGGGTCATTCCGAGTTGATCGCTAGCTGCCATTGTTCGCTGTGTAGCGAACAGTGGAAAAAAGGCTAATCTGCGCAGGCGTATACTCCGTAATGCGCACGTGGGTCGTATGGGTACAATGTCCATTGTGGTTTTGCACTGATTGTAGCGACGATTCCAATCGCACAGCCGGCCGAGATTGACAGAAAGTGGGCGTTTCTGGGTGTCAACTGACCGTTGTCAGGGAGTGCTTCGAAAAATGCAGGTGTGGCAGAAAAAAACGCAGGCATGGCTGGGCGTTCGCTGGACGGGTGTGTGAAGTCAAAAGCCGTCCTTCCGTCGTTAAATCAACACACACGAAGAGTAACTACAGGGCTACTCTAGTTTTGCACAAAACCATTTTGTAGGCGCTCTGCTGCACAAGCGTTCGCACTTCTGCAAAGCTAAAATACACTCCCTAGTGGGCGGCAACAATGCGTTTGTACGGCTGCTAAAAACTGCTAGGGAGCGATCAACTCGAAATGACCCCCATTATGCAGAATATAAATTGCCCATCATTTGTGCTGCACAGCCAATGTGATATGTCTGTGAACAACATCATTCACAGACATATATCGGAGGTACACACACGCTGGGTTAACAATATATCGCATACCCTCCAACATGACCTGCCCCACTAGGTACAAAATGCTCTGTTTCTCGACTTCCCTCTTAAATTATTATTGCCATCAACTGTGAAGAAACAGCTTTCTTATCATTCAACTTGTTCAACACAGGTGACGGAAATCATAAATTAAGAGGGAAGTCCAGAAACAGAGCATTTTGTACCTAGTGGGGCGGGTCATGTTGGAGGGTATGATATCGGACGTTTAAACAATTAGATTAGTAACAACTCCAGCGGATAACAAGAATATCACTCCTTATTAAATATGCCCCTTAGAGAGAATTATATGGAGAAATTGGAGGCTTTATGGGGAGCAAGTATATGTCACAGGCTGTGTTTGAAAAATGACAGTCTGAAAATGATTGGTTAATAGTTTATCTCTCTTCACTTTATCACTTTCCAAGGCTTAGTACATCTGTACCCAAAGATAGGAGTAAGAGAAGTAATATTTTATAGTGACCACTTATATGGAAATGTGTTAATTAACAATTATATATGATAAAATATAGGAGTACCGAGGAGAAGCAGTTTCATGAAAAGAGGAAGGTTTTTAGAGAGTGAGTGATTATATGAAGTACAGTAGTAGAAGAGGTTATAGAAAGCAGTTACATGAAGATATAGACGGAGATATGTGGAAGAATTATATAAAGGGATAAGATAAATTATAGAGGAATTTTAAATGAAGAGAGTATTATCTATCTATCTATCTATCTATCTATCTATCTATCTATCTATCTATCTATCTATCTATCTATCTATCTATCTGTCATATATCTATATATGTATATAGGTTAAGTTATGAAGAAAGGTAGTTTGATAGATAGGAGGAGTTAGCTCTTCCACACACTTTCTGTTTCTCTCCCATTTTATTCCTAGTTCTCTCTACCTCTCTCCCTTTTTCCTGAATCACTCCGTTGCTATGGTAACTGGCTGCCTCTTCTCTGCACGCCAGTGAGACAAATTTTAATTTTTAATTGCTCCTTGCAGTCAAAATCTTACTGCCGCTACCAGGGTAGAAATGTGTGTGCTTCATGGGGGAATGAGAGTTTGGGGAGTACTGTACATGTGTGGTGTGGTCAGAGGAAGAAATCTAAAGTAACAGTGCAGACAGGTAGTGCAATGGATGCTGAGAAGTGAAAATGCCTTTCTTTGTATTCTATCCAGCCTTTGTGAGTTTGATGGACTAAGATAGGCATGTCCAAACTGCGGCCTTCTAGCTGTTGAGAAACTACACATCCCAGCATGCCCTGACACAGCTTTAGCATTCTCTGACAGCAAAACTGTGTCAGGGCATGCTGGGATATGTAGTTTAACAACAACTGGAGGGCCGCAGTTTGGACATGCCTGGACTAAGAGAAACGAGGTTTTAGCCAGTTTCACGTGGAGATTTAAAATATACTATAGTGGATACACTTTGTAAAACACAAAGGGGAGTGAAGTGAAGGGAAGTTAGGAGAAAGTTTAAGAAAAGGAGTTAGCAGTTGTTGGCCAGCACAGCAGCCATGATATATGGACATTTACATAACTATAGGGCAGATTTATTAAGCTCGGTGAAGTGATAAATTGGAAGGTGATAAAGGACCAGCCAGTCAGCTCCTAACTGTCATTTTTCAAACCCAGCCTGTGACATGGTAGCTAGGATCTGATTGCTGATACTTTATCACCTTCCACTTTATCACTTCATCGAGCTTAATAAATCTGCCCCTATGTGTTCTTTCTAATTTTAACTAAAGACACATTCAGCTGTCTGAAAGTGCAAAACCTGCATTTGTACTTCATATAGGTGGAGGGTAGAAAAAATAAGATTTTACTCACCGGTAAATCTATTTCTCGTAGTCCGTAGTGGATGCTGGGACTCCGTAAGGACCATGGGGAATAGCAGCTCCGCAGGAGACTGGGCACAACTAAAGAAAGCTTTAGGACTACCTGGTGTGCACTGGCTCCTCCCCCTATGACCCCCCTCCAGACGTCAGTTAGGATACTGTGCCTGGAAGAGCTGACACAATAAGGAAGGATTATGAATCCCGAGTAAGACTCATACCAGCCACACCAATCACACCGTATAACTTGTGATAACATACCCAGTTAACAGTATGACAACAACAGAGCCTCTGCACAGATGGCTCTCAATAATAACCCTTTAGTTAACAATAACTATGTACAAGTATTGCAGACAATCCGCACTTGGGATGGGCGCCCAGCATCCACTACGGACTACGAGAAATAGATTTACCAGTGAGTAAAATCTTATTTTCTCTGACGTCCTAAGTGGATGCTGGGACTCCGTAAGGACCATGGGGATTATACCAAAGCTCCCAAACGGGCGGGAGAGTGCGGATGACTCTGCAGCACCAAATGAGCGAACTCCAGGTCCTCCTCAGCCAGGGTGTCAAACTTGTAAAATCTTGCAAATGTGTTTGACATCGACCAATTAGCAGCTCGGCAAAGTTGTAAAGCCGAGACCCCTCGGGCAGCCGCCCAAGAAGAGCCCACCTTCCTCGTGGAATGGGCTTTTACTGATCTAGGATGCGGCAGTCCCGCCGCAAAATGTCCAAGCTGAATTGTGCTACATATCCAGCGAGCAATAGTCTGCTTTGAATCAGGAGCACCCATTTTGTTTGGTGCGTAGAGGATAAACAGCGAGTCAGTTTTCCTGACTCCAGCCGTTCTGGAAACATAAATTTTCAGGGCCCTGACTACATCCAGCAACTTGGAATCCTCCAAGTCCCGAGTAGCCACAGGCACCACAATAGGTTGGTTCAAATGAAACGCTGAAACCACCTTAGGCAGAAATTGGGGACGAGTCCTCAATTCCGCCCTATCCATATGGAAAATCAGATAAGGGCTTTTAGATGACAAAGCCGCCAACTCTGACACACGCCTGGCCGAAGCCAGGGCCAATAGCATGACCACTTTCCACGTGAGATATTTTAACTCAACGTTGAGATCCCAAGGTGCCACTGGAGGCACAAAAGGAGGCTGAATATGCAGCACTCCTTTAACAAAAGTCTGAACTTCCGGCAGGGAAGCCAGTTCTTTTTGGAAGAAAATCGACAGAGCCGAAATCTGGACCTTAATGGACCCCAATTTGAGGCCCATAGTCATCCCTGACTGTAGGAAGTGCAGGAATCGACCCAGTTGAAATTCCTCCGTTGGGGCCTTCCTGGCCTCACACCAAGCAACATATTTTTGCCATATGCGGTGATAATGTTTTGCGGTCACGTCCTTCCTGGCTTTGATCAGCGTAGGAATGACTTCCTCCGGAATGCCCTTTTCCTTCAGGATCCGGTGTTCAACCGCCATGCCGTCAAACGCAGCCGCGGTAAGTCTTGGAACAGACAAGGCCCCTGCTGCAGCAGGTCTTGTCTGAGCGGTAGAGGCCATGGGTCCTCTGAGATCATTTCTTGAAGTTCTGGGTACCAAGCTCTTCTTGGCCAATCCGGAACAATGAGTATAGTTCTTACTCTTCTCCTTCTTATTATCCTCAGCACTTTTGGTATGAGAGGAAGAGGAGGAAACACATAAACCGACCGGTACAACCACGGTGTCACTAGAGCGTCCACCGCTATCGCCTGAGGGTCCCTTGACCTGGCGCAATAGTTTTCTAGCTTTTTTTTGAGGCGGGACGCCATCATGCCCACCTGTGGCCATTTCCATCGGTTTGTAATCAGCCGGAAGACTTCTGGATGAAGTCCCCACTCTCCCGGGTGGAGGTCGTGTCTGCTGAGGAAGTCAGCTTCCCAGTTGTCCACTCCCGGAATAAACACTGCCGACAGTGCTAACACATGATTTCCCATCGGAGAATCCTCGTGGCTTCTGCCATCGCCATCCTGCTACTCGTGCCGCCCTGTCGGTTTACATGGGCAACCGCCGTGATGTTGTCTGACTGAATCAGTACTGGCTGACATTGAAGCAGGGGTCTTGCCTGACTTAGGGCATTGTAATTGGCTCTTAGTTCCAGAATATTTATGTGTAGGGACATTTCCTGGCTTGACCATAGTCCCTGGAAATTTCTTCCCTGTGTGACTGCTCCCCAGCCTCGAAGGCTGGCGTCCGTGGTTACCAGGACCTAGTCCTGTATGCCGAATCTGCGGCCCTCCAGAAGATGAGCACTCTGCAGCCACCACAGTAGAGACACCCTGGTCCTTGCAGACAGGGTTATCCTCTGATGCATCTGAAGATGCGATCCGGACCACTTGTCCAACAGATCCCACTGAAAGATCTGTGCATGGAACCTTCCGAACGGAATTGCTTCGTAAGAAGCTACCATCTTTCACAGGACTCGCGTGCAGTGGTGCACCGACACCTGTTTTGGTCTTAGGAGGTCTCTGACTAGCGATGACAACTCCTTGTCCTTCTCCTCCGGGAGAAACACCCTTTTCTGTTCTGTGTCCAGAACCATCCCCAGGAACAATAGACGTGTTGCAGGAACCAGCTGCGACTTTGGAATATTCAGGATCCAGCCGTGCTGTTGTAGCACCTGCCGAGCAAGTGCTACTCCGATCAACAACTGTTCCTTGGACCTCGCCTTTATCAGGAGATCGTCCAAGTACGGGATAATTATAACTCCCTTTTTTCGCAGGAGTATCATCATCTCGGCCATTACCTTGGTAAACACCCTCGGTGCCGTGGACAGACCAAACGGCAGCGTCTGGAATTGGTAATGACAGTCCTGTACCACAAATCTGAGGTACTCCTGGTGAGGAGAGTAAATGGGGACATGCAGGTAAGCATCCTTGATGTCCAGTGATACCATGTAATCCCCTTCCTCCAGGCTTGAGATAACCGCCCTGAGCGATTCCATCTTGAACTTGAACCGTTTTATATACGTGTTCAAAGATTTTAAATTTAAAATGGGTCTCACCGAACCGTCCGGTTTCGGTACCACAAACATTGTGGAATAGTAACCCCTCCCTTGTTGAAGGAGGGGTACCTTGACTATAACCTGCTGCGAATACAGCTTGTGAATTGCCTCTATCACAGCCTCCCTGTCCAAGGGAGACGTTGGCAAGGCAGATTTTAGGAAACGGCGAGGGGGAGATGTCTCGAATTCCAGCTTGTATCCCTGAGACACTACTTGTAGAATCCAGGGATCCACCTGTGAGCAAGCCCACTGATCGCTGAAGCACTTGAGATGGGCCCCCACTGCACCTGGCTCCGCCAGTGGAGCCCCAGCGTCATGCTGTGGACTTAGCGGAAGCGGGGGAGGACTTTTGTTCCTGGGAACTGTCGCTGTGGAAACTAGGTCCGAGAGACCATCCCCAAATAACTCCTCACCCTTGTAAGGCAAAACTTCCATGTGCCTTTTATAATCTGCATCCCCTGTCCACTGCCGGGTCCATAAACCCCTTCTGGCAGAAATGGACAGTGCATTTATTCTAGATGCCAGCCGGCAAATATCCCTCTGTGCATCTCTCATATACAGAACCGCGTCTTTTATATGCTCTATGGTTAGCAATATAGTGTCCCTGTCTAAGGTATCAATATTTTCTGACAGGGAATCTGACCACGCAGCTGCAGCACTGCACATCCATGCTGAAGCAATAGCTGGTCGCAGTATAATGCCTGAGTGTGTATAAACAGACTTCAGGATAGCCTCCTGCTTTCTATCGGCAGGTTCCTTGAGGGTGGCCGTGTCCGGAGACGGCAGTGCCACCTTCTTTGATAGTCGTGTGAGCGCTTTATCCACCCTAGGGGGTGTCTCCCAGCGTAACCTGTCCTCTGGCGGGAAAGGGTACGCTATTAGTAACTTTTTAGAAATTACCAGTTTCTTATCAGGGGAAGCCCACGCTTCTTCACACACTTCATTTAATTTATCAGATGGGGAAAAACCACTGGTAGTTTTTTCTCCCCAAACATTATACCCTTTTTTGTGGTACCTGGGGTAACATCAGAAATGTGCAAGACATTTTTCATTGCCGCAATCATATAACGGGTGGCTCTATTGGAATGTACAGTAGTCTCCTCGTCGTCGACACTGGAGTCGGTATCCGTGTCGACGTCTGTGTCTGCCATCTGAGGTAGCGGGCGTTTTAGAGCCCCTGATGGCTTTTGAGACGCATGGGCAGGCACGAGCTGAGAAGCCGGCTGTCCCACATCTGTTATGTCGTCAAATCTCTTATGTAAAGAGTCGACACTGTCACGTAATTCCTTCCACATTACCATCCATTCAGGTGTCGGCCCCACAGGGGGTGACATCACATTTATCGGCACCTGCTCCGCCTCCACATAAGCCTCCTCATCAAACATGTCGACACAGCCGTACCGACACACCGCACACACACAAGAAATGCTCTGACTGAGGACAGGACCCCACAAAAGCCCTTTGGGGAGACAGAGGGAGAGTATGCCAGCACACACCAGAGCGCTATATAACACAGGGATTAACACTATAACTGAGTGATTTTTCCCCTATAGCTGCTTATATATATGTAATACTGCACCTAAATGTAGTGCCCCCCCTCTCTTTTTAACCCTTTGAGCCTGAAAACTATAGGGGAGAGCCTGGGGAGCTGTCTTCCAGCTGCACTGTGAAGAGAAAATGGCGCCAGTGTGCTGAGGGAGATAGCCCCGCCCCTATTTCAACTGACTTTCTCCCGCTTTTACTGGATCTCTGGCAGGGGTATTTTTACACCTATATAGCCTTCCTGACTATATATGGTGTAGATTTGCCAGCCAAGGTATATTATATTGCTGCTCAGGGCGCCCCCCCCCAGCGCCCTGCACCCATCAGTGACCGGAGTGTGAGGTGTGCATGAGGAGCAATGGCGCACAGCTGCAGTGCTGTGCGCTACCTTGTTGAAGACCGAAGTCTTCTGTCGCCGATTTTCCGGAACAACTTCTTGCTTCTGGCTCTGTAAGGGGGACGGCGGCGCGGCTCCGGGACCGGACGATCGAGGTCGGGCCCTGTGTTCGATCCCTCTGGAGCTAATGGTGTCCAGTAGCCTAAGAAGCCCAAGCTAGCTGCAAGCAGGTAGGTTCGCTTCTTCTCCCCTTAGTCCCTCGTAGCAGTGAGTCTGTTGCCAGCAGATCTCGCTGAAAATAAAAAACCTAAACTATTACTTTCTTTCTAGGAGCTCAGGAGAGCCTCCTAGTGTGCATCCAGCTCGGCCGGGCACAAGATTCTAACTAACGTCTGGAGGGGGGTCATAGGGGGAGGAGCCAGTGCACACCAGGTAGTCCTAAAGCTTTCTTTAGTTGTGCCCAGTCTCCTGCGGAGCCGCTATTCCCCATGGTCCTTACGGAGTCCCAGCATCCACTTAGGACGTCAGAGAAACAATGGTTTTAAATGCTTGATAAATTATAATATTGAATACAAAAAATGGTCTATTTGTGTAAACCCTGCAAAAACGATATATCTGTATCGCTGCATTTCGTGGCAATGCAGATTTAAGTGCCCGTATTTACCAATCAGAGGCTTCTTTTGGAGCCATGGCAAAAAAAAACAAAAAAAAAAACAACAAACAACCTCTGCTATACAAGTGTTTTCTCTGACGTCCTAGTGGATGCTGGGAACTCCGTAAGGACCATGGGGAATAGACGGGCTCCGCAGGAGACTGGGCACTCTAAAAGAAAGATTAGGTACTATCTGGTATGCACTGGCTCCTCCCACTATGACCCTCCTCCAGACCTCAGTTAGATTTCTGTGCCCGGCCGAGCTGGATGCACACTAGGGGCTCTCCTGAGCTCCTAGAAAGAAAGTTTATTTTAGGTTTTTTATTTTACAGTGAGACCTGCTGGCAACAGGCTCACTGCATCGAGGGACTAAGGGGAGAAGAAGCGAACCTACCTGCTTGCAGCTAGCTTGGGCTTCTTAGGCTACTGGACACCATTAGCTCCAGAGGGATCGACCGCATGGAACTGGCCTTGGTGTTCGTTCCCGGAGCCGCGCCGCCGTCCCCCTTACAGAGCCAGAAGCAAGAAGAGGTCCGGAAAATCGGCGGTAGAAGACTTCGGTCTTCACCAAGGTAGCGCACAGCACTGCAGCTGTGCGCCATTGCTCCTCATGCACACCTCACACTCCGGTCACTGATGGGTGCAGGGCGCTGGGGGGGGCGCCCTGAGGGCAATATATGACACCTTGGCTGGCAAATCTACACCATATATAGTCCTAGAGGCTATATAGATGTAAAATTACCCCTGCCAGTATTCCAGAAAAAGCGGGAGAAAGTCAGTTGAAAAAGGGGCGGGGCTTCTCCCTCAGCACACTGGCGCCATTTTCTCTTCACAGTGCAGCTGGACGACAGCTCCCCAGGCTCTCCCCTGTAGTTTTCAGGCTCAAAGGGTTAAAAAGAGAGGGGGGGGGGGGGGGCACAAAATTTAGGCGCAATATTGTATATACAAGCAGCTATTGGGAAAAATTCACTCAATATAGTGTTAATCCCAAAATTATATAGCGCTCTGGTGTGTGCTGGCATACTCTCTCTCTGTCTCCCCAAAGGGCTGTGTGGGGTCCTGTCCTCAGTCAGAGCATTCCCTGTGTGTGTGCGCGGTGTGTCGGTACGGCTGTGTCGACACGTTTGATGAGGAGGCTTATGTGATGGCAGAGCAGATGCCGATAAATGTGATGTCGCCCCCTGTGGGGCCGACACCAGAGTGGATGGATAGGTGGAAGGTATAAACCGACAGTGTCAACTCCTTACATAAAAGGCTGGATGACGTAACAGCTATGGGACAGCCGGCTTCTCAGCCCGCGCCTGCCCAGGCGTCTCAAAGGCCATCAGGGGCTCAAAAACGCCCGCTCCCTCAGATGGCAGACACAGATGTCGACACGGAGTCTGACTCCAGTGTCGACGAGGTTGAGACATATACACAATCCACTAGGAACATCCGTTACATGATCCCGGCAATAAAAAATGTGTTACACATTTCTGACATTAACCCAAGTACCACTAAAAAAGGGTTTTATGTTTGGGGAGAAAAAGCAGGCAGTGTTTTGTTCCCCCATCAAATGAGTGAATGAAGTGTGAAAAAGCGTGGGTTCCCCCGATAAGAAACTGGTAATTTCTAAAAAGTTACTGATCGCGTACCCTTTCCCGCCAGAGGATAAGTTACGCTGGGAGATATCCCCTAGGGTGGATAAGGCGCTCACACGTTTGTCAAAAAAGGTGGCACTGCCGTCTTAGGATACGGCCACTTTGAAGGTACCTGCTGATAAAAAGCAGGAGGCTATCCTGAAGTCTGTATTTACACACTCAGGTACTAGACTGAGACCTGCAGATAGTGCTGCTGCAGCGTGGTCTGTAACCCTGTCAAACAGGGATACTATTTTGCGAACATAAGACGTCGTCTTATATATGAGGGATGCACAGAGGGATATTTTGCCGGCTGGCATCCAGAATTAATGCAATGTCCATTCTGTCAGGAGGGTATTAGAGACCCGACACTGGACAGGTGATGCTGACTTTAAAAGGCACATAGAGCCTTATAAGGGTGAGGAATTGTTTGGGGATGGTCTCTGGGACCTCGTATCCACAGCAACAGCTGGGAAGAAAAATTTTTACCTCAGGTTTCCTCACAGCCTAAGAAAGCACTGTATTATCAGGTACAGTCCTTTCGGCTTCAGAAAAGCAAGCGGGTCAAAGGCGCTTCCTTTCTGCACAGAGACGAGGGAAGAGGGAAAAAGCTGCACCAGTCAGCCAGTTCCCAGAATCAAAATTCTTCCCCCGCTTCCTCTGAGTCCACCGCATGACGCGGGGGCTCCACAGGCGTAGCCAGGTACGGTGGGGGGCCGCCTCAAAAATTTCAGCGATCAGTGGGCTCGCTCACAGGTGGATCCCTGGATCCTTCAAGTAGTATCTCAGGGGTACAAGCTGGAATTCGAGGCGTCTCCCCCCCGCCGTTTCCTCAAATCTGCCTTGCCGACAACTCCCTCAGGCAGGGAGGCTGTGCTAGAGGCAATTCACAAGCTGTATTCCCAGCAGGTGATAGTCAAGGTGCCCCTACTTCAACAAGGACGGGGTTACTATTCCACACTGTTTGTGGTACCGAAACCGGACGGTTCGGTGAGACCCATTTTAAATTTGAAATCCTTGAACACATACATAAAAAAATTCAAGTTCAAGATGGAATCGCTCAGGGCGGTTATTGCAAGCCTGGAGGAGGGGATTTACATGGTATCCCTGGACATCAAGGATGCTTACCTACATGTCCCCATTTACCATCCTCACCAGGAGTACCTCAGATTTGTGGTAAAGGATTGCCATTACCAATTCCAAACACTGCCGTTTGGACTGTCCACGGCACCGAGTGTCTTTACCAAGGTAATGGCAGAAATGATGATACTCCTTCGAAAAAAGGGAGTTTTAATTATCCCGTACTTGGACGATCTCCTTATAAAGGCGAGGTCCAAGGAGCAGTTGTTGGTCGGAGTAGCACTATCTCGGGAAGTGCTACAACAGCACGGATGGATTCTATACATTCCAAAGTCACAGCTGGTTCCTACCACACGCCTACTGTTCCTGGGGATGGTTCTGGACACAGAACAGAAAAAAGTGTTTCTCCCGCAGGAGAAAGCCAAGGAGCTGTCATCTCTAGTCAGAGACCTCCTGAAACCAAAACAGGTATCGGTGCATCACTGCACACGAGTCCTGGGAAAAATGGTAGCTTCTTACGAAGCAAAATTCCATTCGGCAGGTTCCATGCAAGAACCTTTCAGTGGGACCTCTTGGACAAGTGGTCGGGATCGCATCTTCAGATGCATCGGCTGATAACCCTGTCTCCAAGGACCAGGGTATCTCTACTGTGGTGGCTGCAGAGTGCTCAACTTCAAGAGGGCCGCAGATTCGGCATACAGGACTGGGTCCTGGTAACCACGGATGCCAGCCTTCGAGGCTGGGGGGCAGTCACACAGGGAAGAAATTTCCAAGGACTTTGGTCAAGTCAGGAGTCGTCCCTACACATAAATATTCTGGAACTGAGGGCCATTTACAATGCCCTAAGTCTGGCAAGGCCTCTGCTTCAAAACCAGCCGGTACTGATCCAATCAGACAACATCACGGCAGTCGCCCATGTAAACCGACAGGGCGACACAAGAAGCAAGATGGCGATGGCAGAAGCCACAAGGATTCTCCGATGGGCGGAAAATCACGTCTTAGCACTGTCAGCAGTGTTCATTCCGGGAGTGGACAACTGGGAAGCAGACTTCCTCAGCAGACACGACCTACACCCGGGAGAGTGGGGACTTCATCCAGAAGTCTTCCAACTGTTGGTAAACCGTTGGGAAAGGCCACAGGTGGACATGATGGCGTCCCGCCTAAACAAAAAACTGTCACAACTGAGGGCCTGAGCTGACGGAAGGCAGCCTCAGTTGTAGGGGCTGAGATGTACCGGAACCTGGGAGGTTGTATCAGACCCCTGGACATGTAAGTAACATGAAGAGAAAACCGCCCGAAGGCGTGACCACGACAACTTGAGTAAAAGTCAATGATATTTATTTATGACAAACTCCATGCATCACAGTAGCAGTAAAAAGAAACATAAAAATCAGCAGAGAAATAATAATACAGTTCCTGGGTACTACAGGGTGGCAGGGGCCACAGAGCTCTGGTGGTATGAGACAGTTCTTATTATCTGCAAGTTGGAAAGTCCTTACCAGGCTCAACTGTAGCAATGAGGAAAGCCCAGGGTCGTACCAGCTGGTGTTCCAGGGAAAGCTGGACTGCTGTAGATAAAATGCTGCTGTGGGTACTGGTTAGAACCAGACAGGTGTTGGCACGGAGTGGATACTGGCTGGAACCAGTTAAATAATAGATAAAGCTTGAGAGCGATGCAATATAGATGAAATGTAGAATTTGAGAGCGGAGAAATAATAATAATGGTGGAGAGTAGTAAACTGCAGAAAGGACACCGGCCCTTTAAGAGAAGCTGTACACTGCTGGAAGCTGAGCTGGAAGCAGGTGATGTTGTAGCTGGAAACAGGTGAGTCCAGAATGGATCGGAGAGTCAGGCTACACCGCAGATGGAATGCTGGTGCGGGTCTCTATAGCAGAAGTCTGGAGACAGGAGCTGGAACCTGGAAGACATTCACAGGAGAGAGACAAACTGGAACTAGGTTTGACAACCAAAGCACTGACGCCTTCCTTGCTCAGGCACAACCTATTTATACCTGCAGCAAGGAAGGCATTGGCTAGGCAATTATGCAAATTAATAATACAGACAGCAGATTGGTGAATATGATCAGATGACAGAATCCAAGATGGCTGCGCCCATGCAGACACTTGGAGGGAAGTTTGGTTTGTAATCCATGTGGTCTGGAAAACAGTAATGGCGGCGCCGGCCACCGGAGACAGGAGACGCCAGGCTGACAGGTGCACATCCAACCACGCGGACACAGCGGAGGCCGCGGCTGACGTAATCACCACTCTGAATGCAGAAGCTCAGGAACGGCGGCGGAGGCCGCGGGAGACGCCATGCCAGATGTATAAGGCGTTACTGTGACAGCGTCCAGAGAGACAGGAGAGGATGCGGGAATATGCACATCAGGATAACAGATGGGATCCGGTCCTGGAGCGCTGAGCCAGCCTTAGGAGGCATCTGATGGGTAAGAAATGGCGTCCAGATACCCGGATCGTGACAGCACCCCCCCCTTTAGGAGTGGCCCCAGGACACTTCTTTGGCTTTTGAGGAAACTTGGAATGGAATCTCCGGACCAAGGCAGGAGCATGGACATCAGAAGCATTGGTCCATGAACGTTCCTCAGGGCCATAACCCTTCCAGTCAATAAGATACTGAAGTTGACCATAACGGTGACGTGAGTCCAGGATCTTGGCCACTTCATACTCAACGCCTCGTTGAGTTTGGACTTTCGGAGTTGGAGGAAGTGAGGAATGAAACCGATTCAAGATTAACGGTTTCAACAGGGAAACATGGAATGTCCTGGGTATTTTTAAGAAAGGAGGTAACTGGAGTCTGTAAGCAACAGGATTGATGACTTGATCAATTTTAAAAGGACCGATGAAGCGAGGTGCAAACTTCATACTGGGAACTCTCAACCTCAAATTCTTCGTGGATAACCATACCCGATCACCCACCTTGAGAGCAGGAACTGCTCGACGCTTCTTATCCGCAAACTTCTTGTACCTGAACGATGCCTTGAGCAGAGCTGATCGTACGCTCTTCCAGATATTGGCAAACTGATGCAAGGTGATATCCACTGCGGGAACAGAAGTTGCTGGAAGCGGTTGGAACTCAGGGACTTTAGGGTGGAATCCAAAGTTGGTGAAGAATGGTGTTGAAGAAGATGAAGAATGATACTGGTTGTTATGACAGAACTCGGCCCAGGGAAGTAATTGAACCCAGTCATCTTGAGAGGAGGACACATAGATGCGGAGGAAGGACTCCAAGTCCTGATTCACCCTCTCAGTTTGACCATTGGTCTGAGGATGGTAAGCCGTGGAAAACTTTAGCTTGACTTGGAGGATTTGACATAAACTTCGCCAGAATTTGGCTGTGAATTGAACTCTTCGATCTGAGATAATTTCTTCTGGAAGACCGTGGAGTCGGAAGATCTCTTGTATGAATACTTGAGCCAACTTGGAAGCTGACGGAAGACCGGTGAGAGGAATGAAGTGTGCCATCTTGGTGAACCGGTCAACTACCATTGTTGCACATGGGCAAATCAGTAATAAAATCCATCGACAAATGGGTCCATGGTCGACGGGGAACAGATAGTGGAACCAGTTGCCCCGCAGGCGACTGGCGGGATACTTTATGTTGAGCACACTTTGGGCAAGATGCAATAAACTCCAAAACGTCCTTTTTCAGAGTTGGCCACCAATAGGACCTAGAGATAAACTCCAGGGTTTTTTGGATACCTGTATGTCCGGCAAAGCGGGAAGCATGGGCCCAATGCATGAGCTTCTTCCTTAGTGTCGGCTTCACAAAACTTTTCCCTGATGGGGGCGTAGAGTCCATCCCTACCGTGGAGAATGCCAACGGATTTATAATAGGATGCTTGTCTGAAGACTCTGACTCATTTTCTTGCTCCCATGAGCGGGAAAGGGCATCGGCCTTGCGATTCTGAGAGCCCGGACAGAACTGGAGTTTAAAGTCGAACCTGGAAAAGAAAAGTGCCCATCTGGCCTGACGAGGGTTGAGACATTGTGCGCCTTTCAGATATAGAAGGTTCTTGTGGTCTGTAAGGATGGTGATTGAATGAGAGGCTCCCTCCAACAGATATCTCCACTCCTCTAGAGCGAGCTTGATGGCTAGCAACTCCTGGTCGCCAATGGCATAGTTGCGTTCCGCTGGGGAGAACTTCCGTGAGAAGAAACTGCAAGGATGTAAATGGCCATCTTTAGCCCTCTGAGATAACACCGCTCCTACTCCAACGGAGGAGGCATCCACCTCTAAGATGAAAGGAGAGTCGATGTCAGGCTGTTTCAGGACAGGCGCAGAGATGAACCTCTGTTTTAAAAGATGAAAAGCTTGCATGGCTTCTTCAGACCACTTGGACGGGTTAGCACCCTTCTTGGTGAAAGCAGTAATAGGCGCCACAATGGTGGAAAAGTCTCGTATAAACTTTCGGTAATAATTGGCGAACCCTAAGAACCTCTGGACCCCTTTGAGGGTTAAGGGTACCGGCAAATTCTGGATTGCTTGTAGTTTCTCAGGATCCATCTCTAGTCCGGAACCGGACACAATGTACCCTAGAAACGGAATGGACTTGACTTCAAAGACGCATTTCTCTAATTTGCAATAGAGATGATTGACACGGAGACGGGACAGAACCTCCTTTACCCAAAAACGATGTTCCTCTAAATTGTTGGCAAAAATGAGGATATCATCTAGATAGACCACGACATGACGGTATAGAATGTCTCTGAAGATCTCATTGACGAAATGCTGGAAGACAGCTGGAGCATTGCTCAATCCGAAGGGCATGACGAGGTACTCATAATGTCCGTCACGGGTGTTAAATGCGGTCTTCCACTCGTCACCCTCACGGATCCGGATGAGATTGTATGCACCTCTCAAGTCCAGCTTTGTAAAGATGGTAGCTCCGCTAACTCTGTCAAAGAGCTCAGTAATCAGGGGTAAAGGATAGCGGTTCTTGATGGTAATGTCGTTCAAACCTCTGTAGTCGATGCACGGCCGCAGACCACCATCTTTCTTTTTTACAAAAAAGAAGCCTGCGCCGGCTGGAGAAGAAGAAGGTCGAATGAACCCCTTTGCTAGGTTCTCTTTAATGTATTCCTCCATAGAATGCGTCTCGGGCAGAGACAACGGATAAGTTCGGCCTCGAGGTGGAACCTTCCCTGGAACGAGATCAATCGGGCAGTCCCATTCTCTATGAGGAGGAAGGATATCAGCAGAAGCCTTACTGAACACATCCGTGAAATCTTGATATGGAGGAGGTGGAACATCAGACGACCTGGGGGAGGAAGAACAGACAGGCAACACTTTAAACAAACATGTCTCAGCACAGGAGGAACCCCATGCCAGGATTTGCGTAGTCGTCCAATCAATTGTAGGATTGTGAAGACGGAGCCATGGAAGGCCCAGGACCACAGGATGTGTGGCTCTTGGAATCACTAAAAGTGAAATAAGTTCGGAATGAAGAACTCCCACTCTCAGACGAACTGGTAGAGTCCTTAGAGCAATAACTGTATCAAAAATTTTACTGCCATCCACGGCAGTTAAGGAAAAGGAGGAAGGAAGTCTCTCGGTGGGTAGGGACCACCGTTTAACATAGGCTTTGGTAATAAAGTTCCCAGCTGCTCCGGAATCAAGGAGGGCAATGACGTTCTGATAACGTTGAGCAACTTGAAGCGAGACTGGGAGATTACAATCTTGAGGGGATGGAGAGGAGATCATTACTCCTAGCCGGCCCTCTCCTTGGCGAGCTAGGGTCTGGAGTCCCGGACGTTTGGGACAAGCATTAATGGTGTGAGACGGAGCTGCACAATAAAGACAGAGAGACTCGGAGAGACGTCTTCGGCGCTCAGCAGGAGTTAAACGGGAACGGACAATTTGCATGGGCTCATCTTTAGTTGGTGACAGTTGGCGAGGAGGAGGAGCAGAAGATTTTGGAGCAGATGATCTTCCACGCTCAGTTGCTCTCTCTCTGAAACGTAAGTCAACTTTTGTACAAAGTGAGATTAGCTCATCTAACTTGGAGGGTAAGTCTCTGGTAGCTAACTCGTCTTTAATACACTCAGATAAACCATGCCAGAATGCAGCATACAGGGCCTCGTCGTTCCATGCCAGTTCGGATGCCAGGATCTGGAACTGTATAAGATATTGTCCTACAGTACGTGATCCCTGGCGTAAACGGAGAATCTCAGACGAAGCTGAAGTTACCCGGCCTGGCTCGTCGAAGATGCGCCTGAATGTTGACACGAATGGAGTGTAAGAAGATAGCAGGGTGTCGGACCTCTCCCATAACGGTGATGCCCAATCAAGGGCTGAGCCACTGAGAAGAGAGATGATGTAGGCAATTTTTGTACGGTCACTGGGAAAATTGCCAGGTTGTAGCTCAAACTGAATCTCACACTGGTTGAGAAATCCCCTGCAGAATCTTGGAGAACCGTCAAATTTTGCTGGCGTTGGAAGATGAAGACGTGGAGCAGAAACGGGTAAGGTGGATGGGGTTATAGCTGGAGTCACTGTGGTTGACGCACCGGACGCTTCTGATCCACGGAGAGTTGTCTGAATCCCATCCAGCCGAGTAGAGAGATCCTGGAGACAGCGGATGATGTGGCCCTGTGCAGCCTCCTGATGTTCAAGTCGGGCTGCCAGTTCTTGCATCGGCCTGGCCGCTTGATCCTGGTCTCCGGCTGGATTCATTTGGTCAGTGCTTACTGTCACAACTGAGGGCCTGAGCTGACGGAAGGCAGCCTCAGTTGTAGGGGCTGAGATGTACCGGAACCTGGGAGGTTGTATCAGACCCCTGGACATGTAAGTAACATGAAGAGAAAACCGCCCGAAGGCGTGACCACGACAACTTGAGTAAAAGTCAATGATATTTATTTATGACAAACTCCATGCATCACAGTAGCAGTAAAAAGAAACATAAAAATCAGCAGAGAAATAATAATACAGTTCCTGGGTACTACAGGGTGGCAGGGGCCACAGAGCTCTGGTGGTATGAGACAGTTCTTATTATCTGCAAGTTGGAAAGTCCTTACCAGGCTCAACTGTAGCAATGAGGAAAGCCCAGGGTCGTACCAGCTGGTGTTCCAGGGAAAGCTGGACTGCTGTAGATAAAATGCTGCTGTGGGTACTGGTTAGAACCAGACAGGTGTTGGCACGGAGTGGATACTGGCTGGAACCAGTTAAATAATAGATAAAGCTTGAGAGCGATGCAATATAGATGAAATGTAGAATTTGAGAGCGGAGAAATAATAATAATGGTGGAGAGTAGTAAACTGCAGAAAGGACACCGGCCCTTTAAGAGAAGCTGTACACTGCTGGAAGCTGAGCTGGAAGCAGGTGATGTTGTAGCTGGAAACAGGTGAGTCCAGAATGGATCGGAGAGTCAGGCTACACCGCAGATGGAATGCTGGTGCGGGTCTCTATAGCAGAAGTCTGGAGACAGGAGCTGGAACCTGGAAGACATTCACAGGAGAGAGACAAACTGGAACTAGGTTTGACAACCAAAGCACTGACGCCTTCCTTGCTCAGGCACAACCTATTTATACCTGCAGCAAGGAAGGCATTGGCTAGGCAATTATGCAAATTAATAATACAGACAGCAGATTGGTGAATATGATCAGATGACAGAATCCAAGATGGCTGCGCCCATGCAGACACTTGGAGGGAAGTTTGGTTTGTAATTCATGTGGTCTGGAAAACAGTAATGGCGGCGCCGGCCACCGGAGACAGGAGACGCCAGGCTGACAGGTGCACATCCAACCACGCGGACACAGCGGAGGCCGCGGCTGACGTAATCACCACTCTGAATGCAGAAGCTCAGGAACGGCGGCGGAGGCCGCGGGAGACGCCATGCCAGATGTATAAGGCGTTACTGTGACAGCGTCCAGAGAGACAGGAGAGGATGCGGGAATATGCACATCAGGATAACAGATGGGATCCGGTCCTGGAGCGCTGAGCCAGCCTTAGGAGGCATCTGATGGGTAAGAAATGGCGTCCAGATACCTGGATCGTGACAAAAACTAGATATTGCGCCAGGTCAAGGGACCCTCAGGCAATAGCTGTGGACGCTCTAGTGACACAGTGGGTGTACCAGTCGGTTTATGTATTCCCTCCTCTGCCTCTCATAACAAAAGTTCCGGGAATAATAAGAAAACGAGGAGTAAGAACGATACTCGTGGTTCCGGATGGGCCAAGAAGAGCTTGGTACCCAGAACTTCAAGAAATGATATCAGAGGACCCATGGCCTCTACCGCTCAGACAGGATCTGCTACAGCAGGGGCCCTGTCTGTTCCAAGACTTACCGTGGCTGCGTTTGACGGCATGGCGGTTGAATTCCGGATCCTAAAGGAAAAGGGCATTCCGGAAGAAGTCATTCCTACGCTGATAAAAGCCAGGAAAGAAGTAACCGCAAACCATTATCACCGTATTTGGCGAAAATATGTTGCGTGGTGTGAGGCCAGGAAGGCCCCAACAGAGGAATTTCAGCTGGGTCGTTTTCTGCACTTCCTACAGTCAGGGGTGACTATGGGCCTAAAATTGGATTCCATTAAGGTCCAGATTTCGGCTCTGTCGATTTTCTTCCAGAAAGAACTTGCTTCACTGCCTGGAGTTCAGACATTTGTAAAGGGAGTGCTACATATTCAGCCCCCTTTTGTGCCTCCTGTGGCACCTTGGGATCTCAACGTGGTGTTGAGTTTCTTAAAATCACATTGGTTTGAGCCACTTAAAACTGTGGATTTGAAATATCTCACGTGGAAAGTGGTCATGTTATTGGCCTTGGCTTCGGCCAGGCGTGTGTCAGAATTGGCGGCTTTGTCATGTAAAAGCCCTTATCTGATTTTCCATATGGATAGGGCAGAATTGAGGACTTGTCCCCAGTTTCTCCCTAAGGTGGTATCAGCTTTTCACTTGAACCAACCTATTGTAGTGCCTGCGGCTACAAGGGACTTGGAAGATTCCAAGTTACTGGACGTAGTCAGGGCCTTAAAAATTTATATTTCCAGGACGGCTGGAGTCAGGAAAACTGACTCGCTTTTTATCCTGTAGGCACCCAACAAAATAGGTGCTCCTGCTTCTAAGCAGACTATTGCTCGCTGAATTTGTAGCACAATTCAGCTGGAGCATTCTGCGGCTGGATTGCCGCATCCTAAATCAGTAAAAGCCCATTCCACGAGGAAAGTGGGCTCATCTTGGGCGGCTGCCCGAGGGGTCTCGGCTGCAACTTGGTCAGGGGCAAACACGTTTGCTAAATTCTACAAAATTGATACCCTGGCTGAGGAGGACCTTGAGTTCTCTCATTCGGTGCTGCAGAGTCATCCGCACTCTCCCGCCCGTTTGGGAGCTTTGGTATAATCCCCATGGTCCTTACGGAGTTCCCAGCATCCACTAGGACGTCAGAGAAAATAAGATTTTACTCACCGGTAAATCTATTTCTCGTAGTCCGTAGTGGATGCTGGGCGCCCATCCCAAGTGCGGATTGTCTGCAATACTTGTATGTAGTTATTGCCTAACTAAGGGTTATTGTTGAGCCATCTGTTGAGAGGCTCAGTTATATTTCATACTGTTAACTGGGTGTAGTATCACGAGTTATACGGTGTGATTGGTGTGGCTGGTATGAGTCTTACCCGGGATTCAAAATCCTTCCTTATTGTGTCAGCTCTTCCGGGCACAGTATCCTAACTGAGGTCTGGAGGAGGGTCATAGTGGGAGGAGCCAGTGCACACCAGATAGTACCTAATCTTTCTTTTAGAGTGCCCAGTCTCCTGCGGAGCCCGTCTATTCCCCATGGTCCTTACGGAGTTCCCAGCATCCACTACGGACTACGAGAAATAGATTTACCGGTGAGTAAAATCTTATTTTTTCAAACCCAGCCTGTGACATGGTAGCTAGGATCTGATTGCTGATACTTTATCACTTCATCGAGCTTAATAAATCTGCCCCTATGTGTTCTTTCTAATTTTAACTAAAGACACATTCAGCTGTCTAAAAGTGCAAAACCTGCATTTGTACTTCATATAGGTGGAGGGTAGAAAAACAATGGTTTTAAATGCTTGATAAATGATAATATTGAATATGAAAAATGGTCTGTTTGTGTAAACCCTGCAAAAACTATATATCTGTATCGCTGCATTTCGTGGCAATGCAGATTTAAGTGCCCGTATTTACCAATCAGAGGCTTCTTTTGGAGCCATGGCAAAAAAAAAAAAAAAAAACAACCTCTACTATACAAGTGTTTTCTTCCCCTCACCGACAGCTTAATGCCTCCGTCAATGAGTTCCTGCAGTATGCTCACCATGGCGATATCTTGTGACAAAAAGTTTTTCATCCCTTGCTAAATAGTGTAATTTCTCTGTTCTCATAGACATCTATGAGAGAACAGAGGTAAGTAGTGAAACACCAGAGAGATATCTGATCAGTTAAATATTTGTAATTTGTGCGGGATGCTATCACAATCCCGGCAGTCAAGGTCCTGACAGCGGGATCCCAACGGCCAGAATCCCAACACATCCTGGAAGTAAGTACTGGAGTTGGGGTTAGGATTAGGCACTAGAAGAATGGTTAAATTTAGGCTGCAGGGAAGCGGGAGGAATGGGTTAGCTGCGGGGAGGTGCGGTAGGGGAGGGTTAGGCTCCAGTATGGGTGAGTAAGGGTTAGGATTAGGGGTAGGCAAAAATACTTACCGGGATGTGTTGGGATTCTGGCTTTTGGGATACGTCCACACCTGGAATATTGTGTTCAATTCTGGGCACTGCATTATAAAAAAGATATCTGGGAACTCGAAAGAGTTCAAAGGCGAACTACTAAATTGGTTAAGGGGCTAGAAGCAATGGATTATGAGGAAAGGCTTACTAGGTTGAATATCAGTGGCGCACCCAGGGGGGGTTTCCGAGCACCCAGAAACCCCCGTCCACTAAAAAAAAAAAAAAATATATATATATATTTTTTTTTTTTTTTTTAGCTGCATGAGTATTATTAATGGCTGTCTAGCGTCCTCTGCAGCCTGCTGTCTTCCTGGTGGCACTTGTAGGTGCAATAAAAGTTTACTTTATTTTAATTATAGTACATATATATCCATGTGCATACATATATACACATGTATATACATACATACATATAAACACACACACACGATAGATAGATAGATAGATAGATAGATAGATAGATAGATAGATAGATAGATAGATAGATAGATAGATAGATAGATAGACATGTGTGTATATATATATATGTGTACTGTATTTTTGAGTGTACATATATATATATATATATATGCATGTTTAATACGCTATGTATATGTGTATATGTATGTGTGTGTATGTGTGTGTGTGTATATATATACACTAGTTTTACGGACCCAGCATATACTGGGTCACCTTAGCCCCCACCCCCGTGATTGGCTCCGCCCAGTTCTGGAAACCCCCCCATGCAAATCCTGCGTTTGCCACTGAATATGTATACACTGGAAAAGAGGCGTCTAGGAGGAGACATTATTAATATCTTCAAATATGTAAAGGGACATTACAAGGAGCTTTGAGGGGATTTGTTTATTAAAAGAACTCTGTATAGGACAAGTGGGCACTCTCTGAGGCTAGAGGAGAGAAAATGTTGTACCCAATGTAGGAAAGGGTTCTTCACAGTTAGGGCAATAAAGATTTGGAACTCTCTGCCAGAGAAGGTGGCAATGGTGGACTCGGTAAATACATTTAAAAACAGATTAGATACATTTCTAACTGAAAAAGATATCCAAGTTTATAGCATTTAAAATATTGATATTTTGGGAAAATATTTGGGAAGAACACGAATTATCGTTATTAATTAGTCTTAAAACATCACTTCAGCAGGGACATTATAATAAACTCAGCTTAATACAGAATATGGTATGAAATATAATACAGTTTGAACCCGCTTTGCTTCTTTTAAACCTCATTAACTATGTTACTATAATTCTGTTGGTCTTCTGACTGTCGGGATACCGACTGCTGGGATTTAATATCTAACCTACTTGTGCACCTTTACAGTTAGTCATGTTTATTCATAGCAACGTAGCAGCAGTCTAAAAAGTCTGACTTTTTTTGTTAAACTAAAAATATGTATTTCTGTGATCTGAGTAACGGATGCCAACCGCTGGTCACGCAGCGCTGCAGTGCAGAAGCAACTGGGGGGCTACTAGGAAGGAGAGAGCTGGGTGAGTGAGTGTGTGAGACCTCACAGTCGGAGACCGGACACCGCCAGGCAGTGACATAACAAGGTGTGTGCGGGGATTACAGCAGGTACACCTGCCAAGGGGTGACACCAAAATTCCGGCTCCTTCTCAGTGACAGGAGCCGGGTGCTGCACTGTAACATTATGTGCAGCACTTGGCTCCTGTCACTGTGTAGGAACTGGCACTGCAGCCACAGCAATCCTCGGGGGCAGCATGCATCTCTCGAACCCCCTGAGTGTCGAAAATGGGGGTTGGGATGCAAAGCCCCGTCCCCTCCTGCAAAGCCCCTCCCCTTTCCCATGAAGCCCCACCCCTTTCCCCACTGCATAGTGTAAGCGGGCACTGTGCTGGGGGAACAAGGGAGGACCCTTACCTCCATTCCCCCCGGGCGGGCGTCGGTTCATGGCGGGATGCGGGGCGGCGAGCTTCCGCGACGGAGGGGCTTGCATCCGTTGGGATTCAAGCCCCTCCAATCATGTTGCGGCTATTTGAGTGGCGCGCCGAGTGTGAGCCAATCGGGTCTCACGCCCGGTCTTCCAATAGGGACGGGCCGCGACGAGCCAATCAGGGCTCATCGTGTCATAGCTTCGCCCCCTCCCAGCATTATATAACAGACACTGCGGAGCCGGAGCAGTGAAGAGCTCCAGAAGAGAAGGAAGATCCAGCGCGGAAGAAGATGCGGCGGCGGCGGCAGCGAGGGAAGATCCGGTGGCAGAGAGAAGAGGAGGCGGCGGCCGAGGAAGAGGAAAATGCGGAACCCGGGATCCAGCGGCGGAAGACCGGCGGAGAGTGCTGCAGTGTGTGGGTAGCGAAAGAGCTAACGAAGCTCCCCACTGCAGCCTCTCCCACCGATCCGGGTAGGCGGCCTTGGGCCCTCACCACCATCCTCTAATCCCCTAGACCACCGGGTGTTCAGGCATTAGGCCTGTGGGCACAGACAGACAATAGGCCTGAGCATCAGATAGGAGAACGGGCCACCATTTTGGCCAAGGTTACTTCCCCTCCAGTTAGTCAGGCATTAGGCCTGGGCGCAATACAGGCTTTAGGCTTGCAGGAATACATAGGAGAACGGGCCACATGTAAATTGGTAATATTGGCACCAGGCCAAGGTTACGTCACCACTAGGCAGGCAATAGGCCTGAGGGGCAAATGCAGGCATTAGGCCTGCAGGTGAGCTAGGAAATAGGATTTGGTTATTGTTCTTGGCGTTTGGCCAGGACCACAATTGATCAAGCAGGCGGGCACTAGGCCCGTGGGTAATCCCAGGCATTAGGCCTTAGCCTCCAGTAGAGGGCACTAGGTCCACAGGGGTATTGCAGGGTTTCACCCCCCACAAGTTGGAAAAGTTCATACAGTATAGATCCCTCTCTGGCTGAGTACCCGCAGCGGGTGGGCTGTACGGTAGCTCACTCGGGGTCAGTTGCAGGTTGGGTGTGAAGGGCCGGCTGGCCCTCATATTCTGTACACGGCTTTAGGGTTGGCTGTGGAGAGTCGGTCCCGCCCCACACGCCCCATCCCGTGAGCCTGAAGTGGGCGGCTGCCCACAGCCGGGAGTTAGTTTGTGCAGGCATTCATCTACCGGCACAAAGCGGTTAAACCTTCCAACAAACCAGACTAAAAGGTACTACACACTTTGTTGTATATCGTCACTTTGTTGCCTTGTATGTGCTTGTACTGTTTGCTGGAGATAGGTGTAGTAGTTAACCAAGTTGTATTGTTTAGAGTTTGTAGTAAATAGGCCCAGTTAGTTGTTAGCCTATTTATTAGTTTGTAGGGAGGCTGCTGTCATTTTCTCTCCAGGAGCAGAGACCGGCAACAGGCAAGTTAACAAGTGTGCCCATGTGAGTATACCCCTCTGTGTGTGTGTCCTGGTTCGTGTTGAGCGCCGGTTCGTGAGACCCCGCTAGGCCTAGTGGGGCTCGCTTTCACCTGGTGCGCAAGTGTAAAATAGGTGACGATTGGGTGGCTGAGGCCTTAGGGCCAGTGATGACATTCACCTAACCGGTGAAGGTCGTGGCCACCCCGTGTGTCCTCTTCCCCGTCGCGGAAAGAGTTGATAGTAACTAGTATTTCTCTTCCCCAAGCCGTCGGGTCCTCAAGGCTGAGTCCCCGCGTTGAGGTTCAAAGAAAGGATTCCTCCAGAAAAAGAGAAGTTGTGGTCAGGCACTGAGGAAAACAACTTGCGGTAAGGAGCGAGGTACACCTGCACGGCAGCAGGCACTGCACTGCCACCCTTACAGTAGTACCAGGTGTCACAAAGGTAATTGACGCCTCTGCCACCAGGCCTAGTGAAAGGCGCTGATGCCTCAGCCATTTTGTGCAGTGAGAAACTGCTGAAACAGGTTCAGATAGTGAAAACCTCTACTACAGAGTTCTGGGTGAGTACATTGAGACTGATAATGACACAAACCATGGGCAAACCAAGCACCCAGCCCAAGTAGCCACATGCTGTGCAGGCTAAAGGGCTCAGACAGCATAGCGCAATATCTTATATCAGTCCTTGTTGGAGAATAGTAAAGATAACTACCTCGTTCTTAAACACTGTTGGGAAATATTTATGCAAATGAAAGTGAGTTACTTTATCTGGAGACAGAGACTGAGTTTATTTGCCTTAGAAACCCTTATTACCAAGTAAGCTACATTTGTCTAGAGACACTATAATCCCTTTGCTAGATACATTTTCTTTGGAACAAGACTGAGATATAGTGACATTATTATAGCCCCAGAATATTTGTGTAAATGTGTGCCATTCCCCCCCATTACAATTACTACTCTCCCTGATTTATTCTGGATGCCACTTTCTGCAGCTCGAAGTAGGTCCGGATCCTGCAAGTCTATTAAAACTACCCTAGATTCATGGCATAAATTAGTGTCCTCTTCGGATGAGCTTAAACTACCGTCCCCCTGCTTATCGTTAAGCGCTCTTATGTCTTTGATTCCCAATTTTGCTTTAGAAGATTGGATTCGGAAGGGGCTCTCCACCTTGGGCGATTTATTTTTAGGCGATGACTTGATGTTCTTTTCTCAATTACAAGAGAGATTTGGGATTCGGACTCAAGACTTTTTCAAGTACTTACAGGTGAGAAGCTGGTTACACTCACTTACATCACCACATCATCACAAATCCTCTTTTTCATCTTATATTAAAAGCTGACTAGAGACGTCCTCACATAAATGTGGGATTTCGTGGTGGTATCAATTTCAATTATCAAACAGCAAACAGACTAAATTAAAAGCTCAGACTCTATGGGAAAGAGATTTAAATAGATCTTTTAATGATGAAGAATGGGACAGTATATTTAGGTCTTGTTTCAAAGTCTCTAAGTGTGTTAACCATTCCGAAATGTTCTATAAATTTGTACAGAGGGCCTACTTCACCCCTGAAAAGCAACATAGAATCTGGCCTTCATAATCTAAATTGTGTTGGAAAAAGTGTGGATCCACGGGGGGATATTTTTCATATTTTCTGGGCATGCCCACTTATACAACCACTTTGGAAGGAGGTTTTCAATATGATTAGCATGGTTTTAGGGTTAACCATCCCCCTGGACCCGGCTTTAGCGTTATTTCATTTATATTTAGATCACCTCTCTGTAGGTGACCGTTATGTCTTGGGGCATATCTTGATAGCCACTAAAGCCGCTATTGCCCAATTGTGGAAATCTGAGAATCTCCTTCTTTGGTGACTATTCAAGATTAGATTCATAAACATTTCATATTTGAAACAGCGGAATCTAAATACTCTTCCTCAGTTAACTCTACCCATATGAAATGGTTTGGTTGGACCGATTATAGAGAAAGAGAAGGCCAGCTAACCATTTATAGCTCGCCAATTGATGTATCTGTGCTACATCCCACGTAGACTGGCTCTCTCCAGAGAGTTATGTTTTTTGCTATTTTACTGACTTTGCTATGTCTCTTTTCTGTGTTTTAGATTTCTTTGTATGCCCATTGTAATCAATTGTTTATTCAACCAACTGCACAATATATGTGTTTTGATTCTGGTAACCATTCCGGACCGCCCCCATGTTTCCCTCATTTCTTTTTTCTGTTCCCCATTTCTGTGTGAAAAACCTTCTAATAAAAATTTAATGTTTAAAAAGAGCTGCAATGTTATTTGCCGGTGAACATTATTATAATTTGCTTAGGGAAAGCTAGAAATTTGGCAACGTTTATTGAAAAAGTGTGTTTTTCATTACTCTTCTCATTACCACCTTATAGATTGTGATTATAATATGCCCATATCTATGATTCAATTGATTGTCTTTTGCATTTTTGAATGGTCCAATCAGTGGTCGAAGTGGGCTGGTATGCAACGGTATGGCATACTGGCACTTCGTCACTGACCCTGAATTTTTTTTTTTTTTTAATGAATAACAGTGTGCAGACTGGAATCTGCACACTGTAGAGGCAGCAGTGCTGAGAAGCAGCAGGAGGAGGGGGGAATGAGCAGCAGGAGGAGTGGGGAGTGGCCAGCCTTCCTTTAATAGTGTTCATGCCGTCGCCGATGCCACTGGAGCCCGCTAGGCACCCATCTGTGGTGCGTCAGGTTTACACCACCGCTGCTGGAGCCCGCCAGGCACCCACGTGGGGTGCGCATGCTTCCCGCAACCGACGCAGCTGGAGCCCAAGGCCTGCCATCTTCTCCTCCACCCCCACCATGTCCCTTGTCCCTGCGGTGAGTGCTGCCTTTATCTGGGGGAGGTGAGGGGAGGGGGGTGAGTGCACAGATCGAGGAGCAGTAGCACATCCATACACATAATGTGTGTAAGGGGTTCTACCGTGGCATAATGTAAGGGGCTCTACCGTGGCGTAATGTGTGAATGGGGCTCTACTGTGGCGTAATGTAAGGGGCTCTACCATGGTGAAATGTGTGTGTAAGTGGCTGTACCTGGTCTGATGTGTATATTTGGCCGTACCTGGCGTATTATGTAAAGGCAGCCAATGGCATAATGTGAATTTTGGCTCATTCCGTGGGAATTTTGACTAATTTCGTGTGGCATAATGTAAATTATGGCTGATTCCATGTGGCATAATGTGTAAGGGGCACCAGTACTAGATAGTATAAGGGGTCCTACTATTGTGCTGCATAATGTGTATAAGGGGACGGGTGGATTAGGGGAAGGAGTAGGGTTTGGGGCAGGGCTTAAATACCAAGATCCGTCTGTATTTTGACTGTCAGGATGTCACTGTCGGCAACCTGATGGATGGGATTCATACTGCCGAGATTTCATACCCAACCCCTCTAATGACCTCTTTACATATTCTACTATCTACGGCTCCAATTTAAATGCTCTAGACACTGCTAAACAAGAATAATTTCAATCTCTAATCTCCGCTCAGGTTCTTAATAATCTTTTTAATACATTTAAACATCTTAACCCTCCAACATCAAGCCCTCCGACCACCATCAATCTCCAAGATCTTGCTTAGTACTTCAAAATAAGATTGATAAGATCAGTCATCAAATGTTATCTTCGACCAACAAACTGCTTTATTCCTTCCCTGAACCCCCTGGAACCTTCTCTTACTGTATGGATTTGAAGTACAGTACCTACATGTTCTTAACTTCTTACTCTACTGACTATCCACTTGACCCTGTACAAATCAATTGATCATTGTCCCTTATGCCTATCCTAGCCATAACTAACATTTTCCGTGCACCCTCTGGCACCTCCTCTTCCTATGATCCCGCAAATTAATATACTGTAAGTTCCTACTTTCTTTTTATATTTCTTCTGTAATAACTATTTAACCCTTTACAAATCAGTCTATCACTGTCTCCTGTGCTCATTCCATTCTTAAATAAAATATGTAATCCCTCTCTCTCTCTCTCTCTCTCTCTCTCTCTCTCTCATAGTAGCTTTCCACCATAAGTATGCAGTGATTATTCCTATTCAGAAAAAAAGCTAACTCTGACTCAAACTCTCTATTATATTACTGTCGTATCTCTCAGCTTCCTTGTCCCTCTATTTTATTAAGGGGCTTGCTGATACTTAGCTGCAAAATTCTTTTCCTTAACAAATCTATTTGATCCCTCTCCATCAGACTTTTGTTCCCAACACACCACACAGACTGTACTGTACTAGCTAAAGTGATCACCGACTTGATCATTCCAACATCTGAAGGTAAAAGGGCCTAATTCAGAGAAATTGCTATTCAGAGAAATTGCAGTTGTCTGCAAATAGAAAGGCGCCGCTCAGACAGGAACAAAAAACGCCCTGTACAAAATTGTGAATGCATCGCAAATCGCTATCTACTCGCAGATGCATACACAATTCCGGCAAACTTTGCCGTCTGAGCAAATGTGAGTAGGTCTGAAGCTGCTACTGATCTGCGGCTGAGACGGCCTGGAAATGGTCTGTGCTGAAGTCCCAAAAACGTCTGGGCACGTCTGCTTTTTTCTGACACACCCAGAAAACACCAGGTTTCCACCCAGAAACGCTGGCGTCCTGTCAGTCAAACAGCGGTTGCATTGCAAGTCAAAGATTCTAATAGGATAAATGTTCTACTGGGTGCCTCAATACAATCTTACAATATCAATAGTGATTCGAACAACAAAACAAAAAGGTGAATAAATATACATCCCTTGGGTAGATGTGCAAATTTCTTGAGTCCTTCCTCATTCAGTGTAACAGCAATGGATACAGCTCAGCATATGAGGATAGAAGATAAAATGGAAAATAGATAATATAATAATAGATAATAGATAGAAAATAAAATGTGTAATATTGTCAATTTAATCACATCCAAATATATACAAAGTGCATAAAAACATATGTATAAAATCACAATGAAAAGTCCCCTTAGCAACTGCCACAGTGGACATGTGAAATAATTACCAGAGAGATTGATAAATGGTAGTAAACAGTTCTCAAAAAGGTTCTTATAGTCACCAGGTATCCTCCCAGGTAAGGAATCTGGGGATCCTCCCTGGCCTCTGTTAGTTCAACTGGCACTGGCTGGTGCAGCGGGGTAGTTTTCATGGCCAACGCGTTTCGAACCCTGTTCTTAGGGTCTTTCTCAAGGCAGAATGAATTTCCCACGTTGTCAGGGAAGTATTTATGTCCCTTATGTCCAATCACAAGTCCCCTTTCTGGCGGTTCCCTGCTGTTTTATATAAACTAAAAGTGATACCTCCTTCTAGTTACTATAGCGACGGTGAAGCCGCTCTCTCCACACTTGCTTTCCGGTCCGTCACTTCCGGCTTTCCATATGTTGGCGCGGACCTGAGTGGCAGTACCGATTGTACTAGCGCCGCTAGTCTGTGTCTGCCGCTTCTGTATGGTTGCCTTGGTGATGTCCACACACTGGTCCCGTCACGTCACTTCTGGGCTGTCGTCGTGGCAACGTACCCGTTTCTCAATGTTCTTTCAATGGACTTGTTTTCAGGGGTGTAGTATGGCTGACCGGCGGTCTCCTGACCGCCGGTCAGCTTACCGACGCCGGGATCCCGGCAGCATACCGACGCCGGGATCCCGGCGGGGAGGGGCGAGTGCAGCAAGCCCCTTGCGGGCTCGGTGGCGACCTGCGGTCGCCACGGGTTCTATTCCCACTCAATGGGTGTCGTGGATACCCACGAGTGGAAATAGTCCCTGTTGGTCGGCATGCCGACCATCGGGATACTGAGCCGGCGGGATGGTGGAGGAGGTCATGTGACTGTTGGTCAGCAGACTGCCGGTCACATGAATACCACCCGTTTTCAGTTCTATGTTCTTTCGGATGGTACAGCGTTCACACATAATGAAATGTTCCAAAAAAGTCCATAGTCTTTTTAAAAGACTTCAATTCAAATGGAATCAACGGCCATAAAAATATTTTACCAGTTTAAGAGATAAACTTAAATAACATATTCTTTTAAAATAATTTCTTTTATAAATAAACAATGACATGTAAATAAAATACTTAAAAAATTGCAGTGCGGGCGGTCCCAGACACAGACGGAGCCACGACTAGCGTGACTCCATTTGTATTTCATCTTGGATGTCTTCTCTCCACCTCAAACAGAGGGGGACTTTTATCAAGCTTTCACAGAGATAAAGTGGAGAGAGAAAAAGTACCAAGCAATCAGTTCCTAACTGGCATTTTTCACGCACAGCCGTCTGTAACATGACAGTTAGAAGCTGATTGGTTGGTACTTCGGGGGTCATTCCGACCATTCGCACGTAGTGGTTCATCGCTGCAGTGCAAACAGGTTGGAACTGCGGCTGCGCGGCGCCCGCATTGCGCACGCACTTCGTGTCCCAGCAACGGCAGAAGAAAGAAAGCGATCGCAAGAAGATTGACAGCGGGAAGGAGGATTAGGGTGTCTACTCACCATTTCCCGGGCGTGGTAAGGCGAACGCAGGTGTGTCCAGGGGTTTAGAGGGCGGATGTCTGACGTCACAGCCGGGACCGTCATTGCTGGATCTGTCACACTGGGTAAGTAGGTGCAGAGCTGGTCTTGTTATGCAGGAAACTTTTTTAGCAAAGCAGGGCTGCACAAGGGATCGCAGCCCTGCTATGCTAAAATACATTCTCCCATAGGTGGCGTCTAATTGATTGCACAAGCAGCAAAAAGTTGCTACGTGCGATCAACTCGGAATGATCACCTTTATCTCTTTCCACTTTAAAATTCTCCAAACTTTGATACATTTCCCCAGCAATCTTTTAAAAACTGTTCTAATAATCTCCCACCAGCCAACAAAAGCTCCCTGTCGGACATCTTTTTTTTCTGCTGACAAGAAGATAATATCAATGCCTAATTGTTATCCTAGGTGTGTTCCCCATAGCCTATTCTGTATCCAGATCCTGCTGCATACATCTAAGAAATATTTCCAAAATATGCACATAAATCATACAAGTCAATGCAAAAATGTTCTTTAATCTCCCACATTGACTTTTGCAATTCACTCCTTACTGGTCTTCCTCAAGGAGACTTTCACAACTACACATTTTTTGAATGAAATGATCTTTTACTGCTACTCCTCTCTGTTGGCTTGGTTTTTTGAAAAACATTTTTCATTTAAGGCCTGTAAAAAAAAAAAAAAAAACGCACCAAAATAGAGGCCCTCATTCCGAGTTGTTCGCTCGCAAGGCGAATGTAGCAGAGTTACACACGCTAAGCCGCCGCCTACTGGGAGTGAATCTTAGCTTCTTAAAATTGCGACCGACGTACGCGCAATATTGCGATTACAAACGAGTTAGCAGTTTCAGAGTAGCTCCAGACTTACTCTGCCTGTGCGATCATTTCAGTGCTTGTCGTTCCTGGTTGACGTCACAAACACACCCAGAGTTCGCCCAGACACTCCCACCGTTTCCCCGGCCACTCCTGCGTTTTTTCCGGAAACGGTAGCGTTTTCAGCCACACGCCCCTGAAACGCCGTGTATCCGCCCAGTAACACCCATTTCCTGTCAATCACATTACGATCGCCGGAGCGAAGAAAAAGCCGTGAGTAAAAATACTTTCTTCATAGTAAAGTTACTTGGCGCAGTCGCAGTGCGAACATTGCGCATGCGTACTAAGCGGATTTTCACTGCGATGCGATGAAAAATACCGAGCGAACAACTCGGAATGAGGGCCAGAGTTCTTCATTTTTTTCACAGTATTGCCAACAGCTGCGCTTGGCACAAAATCTGAGTATCTTATTGACACACATCAATTGCTCGCTGTCTGTGGAATGCTCTCGCTTGCACATAAATAATTTGCTATACAGTAGCTACCAAACCTTCATACTTCCTCTGGACACACCTCTTCAAGCAAGTTCTCCAAGTTTCAGTATTTCTGTCCTAACTTCCATATGATACTGACTAGCACCCTTCTAAGCAGTTCATACCGAAACAACCTGAATTACCACACAGCACTTTTTACCCTTGCAGGTAAATATCTCATATCTGTGCAAAGCAGAGGTGCAAAGCTGTTACAACTAGAAATAAAATTGATTTTACGTTTAGGAGTAATATACCCTAAAGGGTTAAACGAATCCATCTCATATTCGTGTTTTTTAAAGTAAAATATTTAGTGATATCCTTAAGATGTGATTGCAGATAATAACATGCATACTAATTGGTTATAGAATATGTAGCATCTTAATGGATGAGTTCGTCTATATTATGGTATGATGCCTGTAAATAAGAATGGCTAATAGATGAAATTAACAGCTGATGAGTAACTATGTATCTGTGAAGGATATTGTATTACATTGTTTCAGCCAGCGCCACACTTTACAGAGTCCTGGTTGCTATGGTGATGGGTGTCAGTTGCACGGCGCCGTCGGTGGGCAATGACGTCACAGCCTGCGGGGCTCGGTGGGTGAGCGGTCCCGGGCGAGCTGGCGGGAATGCACACAGGGTGATGACATAAAGGTATGTACTCTGTTTTAATCTTGAATAAAGCCTGACGACAGTAGGAGAGACTACTGAAACGTTGCAATATCAGCTTGCATCTATGTGGATTATTGAAGCTCAGAGTGCCGCAATCCTTGTCGTTTATATCAACCTATTTATGAGGGCACCAGCTGTAGCTAAGAATTTGCTTTGGGAGTGCCAAACTCTGCATATTATTTATATATATATATATATATATATATATATATATATATATATATATATACTGTATATATGTACTGTATGTATACAGCTGTCCCTGAGGATGGGGGTTGTTCCCCCGAAAATGTTCGGATGTAATAAAGAGCATTTTTAAATGAACTGGAAGTCTGACGAGTGCCATCTTATTGCTGCCTTATATTTAGACCTGATGGGGGATTATCCACTGTTCTGAGATCCCCGAGAGGACATGATTAGTTACATGTTTAACTTTCTTGAATTTCATTCTATTGCCGTATTGCTGTATTTTTGGACATGAAGCACTTTATTGATTAAGAAGCACTTTAAAGATTCAAAGGTGGTCTACTGGTTTCTCTTTTGGCTACTGTGTGCTGAAGAAATGTTGGATATCATTTAAATATGGGATTACAGCACCTGGATGTGCTATAATTGAAATGTGTGCGGGTTTTCTAAATCTTTTAATATATAAAAGATGCTTCCCCACACCTGTTCGCAGAGCGCAGCGGAGCGTCGGTGACAGAGATCAGAATAGATGTACTGGGGAAGGGAACTATAGTCCCCACCCAGCATGGCTAGTTCCAGCACATGCGCCCCGGAATGCCGCTCGCAAGGCATTCTGGGCACAATTTTGGGAGTGGTGTCGAAAGCCAGAGACCACCGCGTCAATCCCAGGGGGCCACTGCAGCAGGAGGTAGGGATTTCATCCATACAGAGGGGGACACTTTGGGACAACACTGTTGCATGTGATACGTCCAAGCCAGGTAATGGACTCCTGGCTGTGGTCGTATCACATAACATAGTTAAACAACAACTCCAAACCCTGTAATTCACATTTACCTTGTAATGGGAAATGTGATCTTGACGAATTTACTACAAAAAATGTGAAAAAATACCGGAGGTAGCCCCGTGATAATGATGATATCCTGAGACAGCGTTATCCACAGGTTCCCTACGGTTCCCAGCTTCGTTCTCCTCTCTGACAGGCAGAGCAGAGTCGGAGGCCAGAGCTTATGATCTGCCATGTGTGTCCTATACGACCACAGGCTGAACACCGTTATAAAATATATATATTTTTTTAAACATGCCTTCATCCTTCCAGTGAGCAGTGACCTGGTGTCCCTGGTGAGCTCCTCGGTGAGTCCAGTCATCTGATTGCTGGCTATGGTCATCTGGTGTCTGCTGTAATCTGGCATTTACATCAGATTATTGGGTCACAGAGTTGGAAGCCAGTGATCAGATTACCAGAGCCAGAGGAGCATAACGGGACACTGATCATCGGATAAGTGCAAGGAGTGGGGGTTAGGGGCACAGTGGTGGATTCAGGGGGCACGTGTCCACTCTGTTGTTTAGGAATTTTTATTTATCTAGTTATTTATATGGCGTGACAGCATCAGTATGAGCAGGGCCGGTGCTAGGGTATTCAGCGCCCCCCTGCAAACTATAAATTTGCGCCCTCCCTCTCATACTTTACAAAGGGACCATGCAATAAAGCGTGTGGCCTCACAAGAAAGGGATGTGGCCACCTAATAGTACTCCTAGTTCAAATTATGTCACACTATCTGATTCAATCTTATTCACAAAGTGCCCCCAAATCATATTACACCATATAGTCGTGTCCCTTATACACATTACACCACACAGTAGTGCCTCTTATACACATTAGGCTACAGGGTGACAATGCACATTCTCCCTGTGACACACACACACACACACACACACACACACACACACACACACACACACACAATCCGGTTTTGCCAGTCCCCATATTACTTTTCTTCTCACCTTATTAGCCACTGACCTGGCCTGCTGCCACTGCTGTTTTAACTGGCTGCACTTGGTCCTATCCTGTGTGTGCCGATCTGTTAGAAGTAGGCAGTGCCACACATGAACAGATGATGATGTCGCGGGTTTAGCAAGTCTGCAGGGAGGTGTCAGCAGCTGTTCCTCCCAGGGACAGGACAGTACATGGCGCTGGGGGAGGCAGTTACAGGGTGCAGGTAGGCATGTTACAGGGAGCAGGGAGAAGTTACAGGATGTCGGGGAGAGGTAATTACAGGATGTGGGGGTGCAGTTGCAGGAGGGTGCCTTTACAACATGTGGGGGTGTAGTTGCATGGGGATGTGGGGGTGTCACTTGCATGAGTGACAGTTACAAGGTGCACCAGTAGGAGTTACGGTGTGCAGGGGTAGGAGGTCTTGGTGCAGTGGTAGGCGTTAAAGGGTGCAGGGAGAGAAAGTACAGAGTGCAGTTAGAGGGTGAATGGGTGTAATTTGCATGAGGGCAATTACAGAGTGCAAAAGTGACAGTTACAGGCATACGTAATATTTTATACAAGGTGCAGTGGGGACACTTGCATGGTGCAGTTACAGAGGGGGGTAAATGGGTGCAAAGGAGGAAGTTATAGGCGTAAGGGGTGACACTTGCATGAGGTGAGGGGCATTTGTAGGTTATAGGGAAGTACTTACAGTGTACGGCAATTGGCCCTGCTAATTTATTGGCTAATTTGCCACTGGCTCTGGGTCCCCTCTGGCTGAACTGCGTGCCTGCCCCCCGCCTTGTATCCGCTGTGGCTTGATAGGTGCCGGGTAAGTACAGCCGCAATTCATACTGCCGGCGCCGCTGCTTGTTACAGTGTGACAGGCACAGCGGTGACAACAGCAGCACTGGACAGACAAAAGAAGGGTAGCCGAGCAGGGAGAGCGCCTCTCCTGGCCGGCGCCTTCCTGCTTTGCATCCCCTTGCGGAGCGGGTAGCGCCGGGCCTAAGTATGAGGCTGCTGGCTGTCACCCCTCCCATCAGTTTGTCAGCTGCTCTGCATCCAGCATTCTGCTTGCCAAGCTAGACTTGATCTGTATTGGTTTCCTGCACACACATGCAGTGCAGAGGAGCTCAGCAGCAGCCACAACGCGTAAAACATCCTGCAATCATAAGTGCAGGGGGCTGTAACACTAAACCTGCCGACTTGGACATAAGGCAGGTGGAAGGAGGCAAAGTCTGAAGGAGAAGCTGACAGAAGAAGAGACTTTTTTTTTAAAACAAGGCAAACACTCTGTATGGGACACTTAAGATTGTGAAAGGGAAATTCTTAGCTCCACCAACCGTGGATGAGCACATGTATTATAGAGACAAATCTGTGCACTGTGAAGTCTGTAGTTGTACAGCTGATGCCTGTCAATGGCCTCATCCCTCTGCCCAATCTGATCCTTCTCCTCCCAGCCTTTCATCAGGAGGGATGCTGTCCCCACTAGAAGCCTGCTCTCAAATTTGCATGACCCTACATGCTTAGCACTTACAGCCGTCACTACCTCAATGACCCCTGCATACTCACCAATACCTCTCTGCAATACCTATCTGACCCCTGCATACTCACCACTACCTCGCTGCACTACCTCACAAACCCATGCATACTCACCACTAGCGCTCTGCAATACCTCCCTGATATTCACCACTATCTCTCTCCATCACCTCTCTCTCCTGTCACCTTCTCCGTCACCCACTTCCTCTCCCCGTCATCCTCTCTATTTCCCACTATCTCTCTCCCGTTACCCACTGCCTCTCCCTATCACCCTCGATTTACTTTTATCCTCTGTGTCTTGAAGGAATCACCCTCTCCTCATCATACGTATATGTCATTACATTATTAGTAATAATAATAATAATAATGATAATAAATGTACTGGCTGTAAAATAATACCTGTGTGATTTCTGTTCACTATTACAAGCCTTGAAAAAGGGACTTTGATGTACCGAAACGCGTCGGGACCTGATTTCCAGTACTTTCCTGAGCTTCTGGACATCCTTGACTGTGAAAGGGACCACTGGGGAACACGCCTGACGGAGCCACATGCAGGGTATTGTTCCCGGGAAATACCTTGCATTCATAACACCTGCGGCTCTGATTATCATCTTGGTAGGACTCTGTTTCCCATGTTGGGTTCTGTTTTTGTCTCACTTTTAATCATTGTGTAGTATTAAAATTCATATTTTATTCATATCAAGCCGGTACATTACATTTTATTGAGAAAATAGAAGTTCCTGCAAAAAGTGTAGCATTGGATTAGCGCTAAGTGGGAGGAGTCACTTTAACAATTTTTGTGCACTATTACAAGCCTGTCCGGCTTACACGTTAATTTGTGGATAATGTATACCTATTTTGTACATTATAAGTTAAATTTAAAACAATACAGTCTCAAGTACAGATATAGGGGTATATGCAATTCCGGGCGAATTGCGGCACTTTTTCGCCCGTTTTTAAATTCGACACAATTCGACCGTCGAATTCCGGCAGGTGGGTGCCGGAATTTGACATATTCAATAAAAAACGAATACGACAGTCCCGCTGTCGAAAAACAGCCGATTTGACGGATTTTGATTAGATTTTTAAAAATGTTTAAAAAACGGTAAAAAACGGTAAAAACCAGAAAAAAAATTGTGTGGGGTACCCCCTCCTAAGCATAACCAGCCTCGGGCTCTTTGAGCCGGTCATGGTTGCCAAAATACGGGAAAAAAAATGACAGGGTATCCCCCGTATTTTAACAACCAGCACCGGGCTCTGCGCCTGGTCCTGGTGCAAAAAATATGGGGGGCAAAAAAAGGAGGGATCCCGCGTATTTTTTGTACCAGCACCGGGCTCCACTAGCTGGACAGATAATGCCACAGTCGGGGGTCACTTTCATACAGCGCTCTGCGGCCGTGGCATTAAATACCCAACTAGTCACCCCTGGCCGGTGTACCCTGGAGGAGTGGGGACCCCTTCAATCAAGGGGTCCCCCCCCAGCCACCCAAGGGCCAGGGGTGAAGCCCGAGGCTGTGCCCCCCATCCAAGGGCTGCGGATGGGGGGCTGATAGCCTTATTGAAAATGTAAGAATATTGTTTTTTTGCAGAAGAACTACAAGTCCCAGCAAGCCTCCCCCGCAACCCGTTACTTGGAGAACCACAAGTACCAGCATGCGGGGGGGAAACGGGCCCGCTGGTACCTGTAGTTCTACTGCAAAAAAAATACCCAAATAAAAACAGGACACGCACACAGTGAAAATACAACTTTATTTCACACATGCCGACACATATACTTACCTATGTTGACACGCCGACTCTGGCCACATCTCCAATGTCGACGTCCGGGGTACCTGAAAATAAAATTATACTCACCTGATCCAGTGTCCAGTTCTTTTATTGTAATCCACGTACTTGGCAAAACAAAAAAACGCATTTACCCGAACCAGATGGACTGAAAGGGGTCCCATGTTTACACATGGGACCCCTTTCTCTGAATGCAGAGACCCCCCGTGACTCCTGTCACAGAAGGTCCCTTCAGCCAATCAGGAAGCGCCACTTCGTGGCACTCTCCTGATTGGCTTTGCGCGTCTGAGCTGGCAGACAGCGCATCGCACAGCTCCCTCCATTAGTTTCAATGGTGGGAACTTTGCGGTCAGAGGTGAGGTCACCCGCGGTCAGCGGCTGACCGCGGGTAACCCCACCGCTGACCGCAAAGTTCCCACCATTGAAACTAATGGAGGGAGCTGTGCGATGCGCTGTCTGCCAGCTCAGACGCGCAAAGCCAATCAGGAGAGTGCCACGAAGTGGCGCTTCCTGATTGGCTGAAGGGACCTTCTGTGACAGGAGTCACGGGGGGTCTCTGCATTCGGAGAAAGGGGTCCCATGTGTAAACATGGGACCCCTTTCAGTCCATCTGGTTCGGGTAAATGCGTTTTTTTGTTTTGCCAAGTACGTGGATTACAATAAAAGAACTGGACACTGGATCAGGTGAGTATAATTTTATTTTCAGGTACCCCGGACGTCGACATTGGAGACGTGGCCAGAGTCGGCGTGTCAACATAGGTAAGTATATGTGTTGGCATGTGTGAAATAAAGTTGTATTTTCACTGTGTGCGTGTCCTGTTTTTATTTGGGTATTTTTTTTGCAGTAGAACTACAGGTACCAGCGGGCCCGTTTCCCCCCCGCATGCTGGTACTTGTGGTTCTCCAAGTACCGGCTTGCGGGGGAGGCTTGCTGGGACTTGTAGTTCTTCTGCAAAAAACAATATCCTTACATTTTCAACAAGGCTATCAGCCCCCCATCCGCAGCCCTTGGATGGGGGGCACAGCCTTAGGCTTCACCCCTGGCCCTTGGGTGGCTGGGGGGTGACCCCTTGATTGAAGGAGTCCCCACTCCTCCAGGGTACCCCGGCCAGGGGTGATTAGTTGGGTATTTAATGCCACGGCCGCAGGGCGCTGTATAAAAGTGACCCCCAGCTGTGGCATTATCTGTCCAGCTAGTGGAGCCCGGTGCTGGTACAAAAAATACGGGGGACCCCTACTCTTTTTGTCCCCCGTTTTTTTTGCACCAGGACCATGCGCAGAGCCCGGTGCTGGTTGTTAAAATACGGGGGATCCACTGTCATTTTTCCCCCCGTATTTTGGCAACCAGGACCAGCTCAAAGAGCCCGAGGCTGGTTATGCTTAGGAGGGGGGACCCCACGCATTTTTTTTTCTGATTTTTACCCCATTCCATGAAAAAATATATATATATTTTTAAAAATATATAAATAATACTTGTGCCTCCTAAATAGACAAACCAAGTACCGAATCCCTTCTAATATAAATAGATATGCTATTACCAATAAAAAAAAACACAAAAAAACATGTTTTTAATTTTTTTTATTAGATTCCGCCAGCAAAGTGTGGCGGATTGAAAATGACGAATTTACTGTCTAAAAGCACTGTTGTCGAATTTACAATCTTCAATTGAATATACTTTTGTCGAAATGCCGCATTTGTACCATTGCAGAAACGTCGAATTTGTCAAATGTCGAATTTCAAAAAGTCGAATTTGGAAAGTCCGTTTTTTTGACGAAAAGTACGGTATTGCATTGTCGAATTTTTTTTTGTTGCCAAAAATGTCCCGTTTTTCGACATTTTCGGGAATTCGACCGCAATTGCATATACCCCATAGTATATATTACCCAAAAGCTCCTTATCCAGACTATTGTGAATTGGAAAATACTTTTATTTTGCCATTTAATTATAACATGAAATACACAGACATGGTCGCTGAGTGTTTCCATGTGTTGTCATGTAAAATGTGACTTGCAGAAGATACACTATGTTGCATTTTAAACTTTAAAGGCGCTCTCCTTGGGGTTTATTTACTTAAGTCTCGATTTTATCCAAAAAAAAATTTTTTTTCAAAGTGTCCACACGGGTATTTACTAAGTACAAATATCGGCGGTGTTGGGGCTATTCGTAATGGTTTTCACGGCAGAGATCAGAAATATGAAAATCAGAAAATACCATCGGTCAAACGCGGCTGTTTGTTCATACAACACATGAATTTACTATTCATTCGTATTTTGGTGTTTGTCCCTGAATGTTCAATTGCGGTTGTATTTTTTTACTAATCGTGAAAAAAAGAAGCAGCAAAAAAATAGACCTGCTTTTTCCTGGCGTGTTTGGATTGTCATGCACGGATCAGTCAGATCCGTGCATGCTTATCTGTGGGAAAGGGTCTGTTTAGGTTAAAAATGTAAAAAAAAAAATTGTGTGGGATCCCCCCTCCTAAGCATTACCAGCCTCAGGCCCTTTGAGCCGGTCCTGGTAGTAAAAATACAGGGGGAAAATTGCATAGGGTACCCCCATATTTATACAACCAGCACCGAGCTCTGCGTCCGGTCCTGGTTCCAAAAATACGGGGGACAAAAGATGTAGGGGTCCCCTGTATTTTTAAAACCAGCACCGGGCTCCACTAGCCAGATAATGCCACAGCCGGGGGACACTTTTATATTGGTCCCTACGGCCGTGGCATTACCCCCCCAACTAGTCACCCCTGGCCGGGGTACCCTGGAGGAGTGGGGACCCCTTAAATCAAGGGGTCACCCCCCTTCAGCCACCCAAGGGCCAGGGATGAAGCCCGAGGCTGTCCCCCCATCCCTGGGCGGTGGATGGGGAGCTTATAACCTTGTGTAAAAATAAGAATATTTTTTGTTGTTGTTGAAGAACTACAAGTCCCAGCAAGCCTCCGCCGCAAGCTGGTACTTGGAGAACCACAAGTACCCACATGCGGGGAAATAACGGGCCCGATGGTACCTGTAGTTCTACAACAACAAAAAAATACCCCCCAAAAAACACAACACACACACACACCGTGACTGTAAAGCTTTATTTTACATACATGCACACTTACACACTCACATACTTACCTATTGTCCCACGGAGCCCCTCGGTCCCCTTGTCCAGTAGAATCCACGGGGTACCTGTCAAATAAAAATAATACTTACAACCAATCCTGTGTAGATCTGTCTTCTTCTTATCCGACGTAATCCACGGACTTAATAAAAAAACAAACTGAAAACCCGATCCACGCACTTAAAGGGGTTCCATGTTTACACATGAACCCCTTTCCCCGAATGCCGGGACCCCCCGTCACTTCTGTCACTGAAGGTCTCGTCATCCAATCAGGGAACGCCACGTAATGGCGCTCTCCTGATTGGCTGTGCGCTCCTAGCCTGTCAATCTGCAGGAGCGCACTGGCTAGAATGGAGGAGAGCGCTCCTCCTTTACATTCAATGATGGGAACTTTGCGGTCTGCGGTTAACCGCAAAGTTAATTGGGGTCACTCTTGTGGGTGACCCCAATTAACTTCACGGTTAACCGCAGACCACAAAGTTCCCATCATTGAGTATAATGGAGGAGCTCTCTCCTCCATTCTAGCCAGTGCGCTCCTGCTGATTGGCTGTGCGCTCCTAGCCTGTCAATCAGCTGGAGCGCACTGGCTAGCATGACCCTCCAATCAAGGAAGGTGATGGGGACTAGGGGCTGAGGAAGGTGATGGGTGCTGAGGAAGATGATGGAGCTTGGGAAGTTGATGGGGCTGTAGCTGAGGATGGTCACGGGGCTGAGGAAGGTGATTGGGCTGAGGAAGAGTGGTGTGCTGAGGAAGGTAATGGGGCTGTGACGGAGGATGGTGATAGGCGCTATGTCTGAGGATGGTGATGGGGCTGGGGCTGAGAATATGATGGGGCTGAGTAAGGTGATGGGGCTGAAGATTTGGCTGGTGAGGAAGGTAATCGGGCAGATTTAGGGGATGGGGCTGAGGAAGATGATGGGGCTGCGGTCGAGCATGTTGATGGGGCTGTGGCTGACGATATTGATAGGGGTAGTGGTTAAGGAAAATGATGATGGAATGAGGATGATGATGAGGGACTGAGGATGGTGATGAGGTGCTGAGGACAGTGTTGAGGGACTGAGAAAGGTGATGAGATGCTGAGGTGATGAGGCTGAGGATGGTGAGTGAGGAAAGGAGTAGGACCAAGTTCCAACCCACTGGCCTGGTCTGGACTCTCTGGAGGAAGGCACACACTGGCCTGGACTTTCTGGAGTGACTGGAGGCTGGTCCTCTGTGTCTGTGACAGCCCAGACATGAGGTCAGTCTTCCATAGGGGGCTTGGGGAATCAATGTTTGTTTAATTTTTTTCTGGCTGTGGGGGCAATGAATCAATGGGGTATATTTACTAAGATTTGTAATTGTCGGGATTTGGAGGGAGATTAAACACGAATTACATTGAATGTGTGAATTTGCAACTTTTAGTTTTTTTTACGCCTCATTTACTATGCTGTCGTATTCTGCATTTTCGTGTTTTCCGATGTCGATGTCATTCGTAATGTCAGGCAGTGATTAGTAATACACTGCCGGACTTAACACAATGAATCCCGGCCGGATCTGTGAGATCCGTGCAGGGCTTCATTGTGTACCTTAAAAGAAGTCTATAAAGTGTTAAAAATCCCCCAAAAATTGCGTGGGGTCCCCCCTCCTAAGCATAACCAGCCTCGGGCTCTTTGAGCCAGTCCTGGTTGTAAAAATACAGGGGAAAAACTGACTGGGGTTCCCCTATATTTAAACAACCAGCAACGGGCTCTGCGCCTGGTCCTGGTGCAAAGAATATGGGGGACAAAAAACGTAGGGGTCCCCCCTATTTTTAACACCAGCACCGGGCTCCACTAGTCAGAGAGATAATGCCACAGCCGGGGGACACTTTTATATTGGTCCCTGCGGCCCTGGCATTAAATCACCAACTAGTCACCCATGGCCAGGGTACCCTGGAGGAGTGGGGACCCCTTAAATTAAGGTGCCCCCCCCCCTCCAGCCACCAAAGGACCAGGGGTGAAGCCCAAGGCTGTCCCCCCCATCTGTTGGCGGTGGATGGGAGGCTGATAGCCTTTTGTGTAAAAAAAGAATAATTGTTTTTTGTAGCAGAACTACAAGTCCCAGCAAGCCTCCCCCGCAAGCTGATACTTGGAGAACCACAAGTACCAGCATGCGGGGGGAAATGGGCCCGCTGGTACCTGTAGTTCTGCTACAAAAAAAATACCCAAATAAAAACAAAACACAGGCATTGTGTAAGTAAAAGTTTAATCAACATACATGCACACTTACATACATACATACATACATACATACTTACCTACCAACAGTATGTTGACACGAAGCACTCGGTCCTCTTCTCCAGTAGAATCCAGGGGTACCTGTAAATAAAATTATACTTACAAAGAATCCAGTGTAGATCGGTCCTCTTCTTAAAAGTTATAATTCACGTACTTGTTAAAATAAAAAAACGAAAAACCCTGTCCACGCACTGAAAGTGGTCCCATGTTTAGTGGAACCCATTTCCCCGACTTGGCTTGTACTTTTTCACGGCAGTGTTTGGCTATTGCCGGCAGTGATTGTGAATACGAATTTTTAGTAAATTACCGAGTTGTATAAAATAACAGGTGTGTTTGACCGATGGTGTATTCATTCGTAATTTTTTTCTTTGCCTTAAAAAAAAATACGAATGCCCTCATCACTGCCGAGATTTTAGTTTAGTAAATTCCCAAGATGACACTTTGAAGAAAAAACACCAAATCGGTCAAAATCGGGAGCTTAGTAAATATACCCCAATGTGATATTTTTTTCCCGTGGGAACAATCATTGAATCTAGGTTTTTCATTTTTGTGTAGGCAAATGTGTGTGTTCTTTTTCCTGGGGGACCAATATGTGTGATTTTTTCCCCTGTTGAGGACAGTGTGTGTGTGTGTGTGTGTGTGTGTGTGTGTGTGTGTGTGTGTGTTTTCCCTGTGGTGGACATTGTGTGTGTTTTTCCCTGTGTGGGCTGTTGTGTGTTTTTTACCCCTGTTGGGACCAATGCTTATATACATGTGTGTGTGTGAGTATGTGGCGCCAAATTAATGCTTTGCCCCAGGTGCTGAGAATTCTAGGCAATGTTTCAAGTTGCACATTGTAAGATGTGTGCACTTGGTATATTTTTGTGTCTACATAGAAGTTGTTGTGGCCACTGAAAATGGCTTAGTGTCAGCATTTAACACCACCCATTTCTCATCACTTTGAGAGCATTCCTCTCCATTCCATTCCAAATACAATTTACCTATATGGTGATTTCTCTGCAATGTAGAACCTTTTAAACCATCCTGGGCAGACAGTGTCTCCATTCGGTATTCATTTTTCATGTACTCTTTAAGATGGTTGTGTAAGAATAGAACCAACATACAACAGAGGTTCAACCAGACTTTTGCCCCCTGTGTTACCTCCTGCCCCTGTATCCCCTCACAGACTCCTACTCCTTGTGTCTCTCCAGCCTCTTGTCTTTCCAGCCTCCTGCCCGTGTCTCTCCAGTTTCTTGCCCCCTGTCGCATCACTCCAGCCTGCTGCCCATTCACTCCAGCCTCTTGTCTTCCCAGCATCATGCCTCGTCACTCCAGCCTCCTACCCTGTCACTCCAGTCTCATGTGTCTCCAGCATTCTGCCTAATCTTTCCAGCCTCCTCTCCCGTGTCTCCAACCTCCTGCCCCTTGTGTCTCCCCAGCCTTTTGCTCCATCACTCCAGCCTCCTGCCCCATCACTCCAGCATTTTGTCTCTCCAGCATCCATGTCTCTCAACCTCACCCTCTCCTGTGTCTTTCAGCCTCCCGCTCTGTGTCTCTCAGCCTTCCCCTCTGTGTCTTATATCCTCCCCCTCTTTGTATCTCAGCCTTCCCCTCTGTGTCTCTCAGTCTCACCCTCTGTGTCCCTCTGCCGCACTCTATGTCTCTCGGCCTCATCCCATGTATTTCAAACCTTATCCTCACCTCCTATTTCTTTCAGCATCATTGCCTTGTCTCCCAGCCAGGCCCCATCATCCTCTGCCTACCCAGCCAGTGTATTAATCTCCAACCCCAACCACCCTGACCAGTATCTCCACAGCGCAGCTCTCATTGCTACATGAGAAGGATGGTGCTCTGTCTTTGTGGGCAGCTTGGCTCTTCTGTAGTGTCCAGTGGCAAAGCATCATGACATCACGTGCAATGAATCTGCACAAAATAAGCTATATTGTGCTGTCTAATGGCAGTTGGCTGAGCACTTCTCTCTCTGCCTGTGGCTTGCAGTTTTTTCCATATTAATGTCTTATGTGGCATCAGACATGAAACTGGGATAAAATGTGCCCTGCCAGTGGTAAGGTGGTAGCAGGGATATGCGGTGAGGTAAAGGGCTCAGGAGGGACTGGCTATTACCAGAGCCAGTATTTACACACAATACAGTATATGAGCCCAAGGGTACATGTGGGCATTTACACAGGTGCAGCAATATGTACTGCTGGAAATTGGGTGACTTGTGTTCAGAGATGTGCCTCACCTATCAGACTTTTTACAACAGAGTTTTGACAATAAAAATGACTAGAATAATATAAAAAAGATATTTATAATATATTCTTTGTATTTTTCATATACTTTATATAGTCAAAACTCTGGCGTATACTGGAGTATAACCAGAAAGACTCTGCTTCACTTCACCGCATGTCACTGGTTTTTAGGGGATATGGCGTACTAGCTACAAATGTATTCATGCTACGCCATACTACCCTCATGCCAGCTTAATAGCTATAGTATTTTATGAAGATAATGCTAGTGTGCAAATACATATACTGTACAATGAGCATTTTGGATGCAATTTATGGCAAAAATGTAGTGTGACAAGAACACTGGAATAGTGTTTGAGGGCAGGTATGTTTGTCCCAGGTTCTTGTCTTACCTGTATTAGAAAAATGAAAACTTCTAGGAAAATGTTTTGTTTTGTCAGAACCTTTTCAGTTTATTGGAAAAGCTGGATAAGGGCCCTGAAAGAAAGATGGGGCAAGTTCCAGACGTTGGGCCCAGTTCGGGTCTTTGGCCTCACAGAGGGCTAATCAGGGTTTCAGCTGTGTAAGTGGGTTATAGGGCTGCTAGCCTGATTAGTGTGAGCAGACTGCCTGGGAAGACTGCAGGATCTCTGTGAGAGAAATACGCTTCCTTATACAAGTGAGCCATACAGTGTTGACTGGAAAACTGTGTTTTTTTTTGTTTAGAGACAGTTAGGAACGTCTTGTGTTTAGTTAGTGCCAGACAGGCAAGGTATTTTCTTTTGATGTTTGTTTTGTTTTCTGCTTAATAAAACTGGTCGTAGCCAGTTGCACCACACACTGGACTTGTGTGATTCCTCAGCTGCTGCTTGCTGCCATTTACCCCACGAAACGGCACCTTGTTCCCTTACAGTGTTACAACTTGGTGGAGAATGCGAGCATTCCGTTCTGCGCATAAGTGAAAGCAGCAGCTTTATGATGCCTGCAGAAAACGGTGGTTTATGCAGATACAGCCCAGTGTGAAGTTGCTGAGACTCACCCCTGAGGGTTTGATACATGTCCTGGGTGAAAGCAGCTACAAAGCCGCCTGAAAAATCTGTCGACATGGAGGAACTGCTTAAAGCCCTGCTGCAAGCTACAGTGGCTCAGCAGGAGGCCAACAGACAGCAGCAGGTGGAGATGGAGGAAAATTGGAGACTACAGCGAGGGGTCTTAACAGAAGTGGTGCAGAGCCTTGCAGCCAGGTTTGGAGATGTGGCCATCAGTGCTCCATCCAGCTCTAGTTCTATACGGGCCGTCACTTCCTGCAGAAAATGACAGAGGCTGATGATGTGGAAGCCTACCTGACCACGTTTGAAAGGACTGCCGAGCGTGAGAACTGGCCAAAAGCACAGTGGGCCAGTCTGCTGGCACCTTTTCTGTCAGGTGAGCCCCAAAAAGCGTACTTTCATTTAAGCCCTGCTGAGGCTCGGGACTATGATAAACTACACATTGAGATCCTGACCCACCTGGGAGTCACGCTGTCAGTACGAGCACAACGGGTGCACCGTTGGGTGTACGCCATGGAGAAGCCTCCTCGCTCCCAGATGCATGACCTTATTCAGCTAACAAAAAAATGGTTACAGCCAGAGACATTAACTGGTCCCAGATGGTTGAAAGAGTCGTCATGGACCGCTATTTGAGATCTTTGCCCATGGTCCTGCGCAAGTGGGTGAGCCATGGAAACCTGGGTACTGCTGACCAATTAGTGGACATGGTAGAGAGCTATTTGGCAGCAGAGGAATTACTGATGACCACCCAGCAACCCATAGATCCTTGACAGCGCCCTTCAGTAAAGACTGGTAAGATTGTTCCGTGGGAAAACGTTGCTGGGCGGTTAAGAGAACGCAAGGCTGGAGAGACTGTAAACACTGGCCCTGGAGACAGGCCAATGGGGCTAGAACGGTCTATGCTGCCCAAATGGGTTGATAATCGTGTGGTTAAATGTTTTAGGTGTGGTATGCCAGGTCATGCTATTGCCAATTGCCCAGTCACGCAAGAACCCATGCAATGTGATGCTGCCTTTGAATGTCGCAGAATGTCTTTCTTTGCTAGGTTAGCCTGTACTGTGGTACCTTCACCTGAGCTGGAAAAACAAATGTGTGATGTGTTCTTAGAGGGTAACCGGGTAGAGGCCTTGCTAGATTCAGGAAGTTTAGTTACCCTCGTGAAAGCTGGGTTAGTGAACCCCTTAAAGGTCCAGCAAATACCTATTGGGGTAACTTGCATACATGGGGATACCTAACATTATGTCACTGCTGAAGTGAATATAGAAACTTGTTGTGGGTCAGCAATGGTTAAAGTAGGACTGGTCCCCACCTTGGTGCATGAGGCCATAATAGGTAGGGATTTTCCTCATTTTTGGAAACTGTAGGAATCACGTTTATCAACAGATGTGAAAAGTAAAGAGCCAGTTGATAATACCGGTGATTTTATGGATGTATGTGTGTCTTCAGAACTTTCTGACCCTTTGCGTTTTGCTAGTTTGGCTGGGGAAGTGACAGATGGGGAGTCCAGTAAGGACCCTCTTGCTGGGAACAGAGACATAGTAGTTAGAACTGAAAGCGTGCCTGACCTGGAGGTAAAGAAGGATCTGTTTGCGTCTGAACAGTTAAAGGATCCTACCTTGATAAAGGCTAGAGAGAATGTTAAGATTGTTAATGGGGAACCTGTGGTACCAGGTGACAGGGTTACGTATCCCCACATGGCCATCTGTAATGAGCTCTTGTACCACATTGTCAAAAAGTGTGAGGATGTGGTGGAACAGCTGGTAGTTCCCCAGCCTTATCGGAGAACGGTACTTGATTTAGCTCATAGTCACGTTACAGCAGTACATTTAGGGGCAGAAAAAAACACTGAAAGAGCTTTACAAAGGTTCTTTTGGCCAGGGGTTTATAAAGAAGTGTCTGAATATTGTTCTTCCTGTCCTGAATGCCAGTACCATGCCCCTAGACCCCATTTCAGGAGCCCACTAGTTTCCATGCCTATTATAGAGGTCCCGGTTGACAGAATAGCCATGGATCTCGTGGTGCCTTTGTTAAAGTCCGCTCGGGGCCATCAGTATATCCTGGTAATTATGGACTATGCCACTCGATATCCTGAGGCTGTCCCTTTACGCACTATCACAACCAAGGTGATAGCTAGGGAGCTGGTGCAGGTTTTTAGTAGAGTGGGAATACCAAAAGAAATTTTGACTGACCAAGGTACTCCATTTATGTCAAGGATCATGAAAGAATTGTGCAAATTATTTAAGGTCTGTCACAACTGAGGGCCTGAGCTGACGGGAGGCAGCCTCAGTTGTAGGGGCTGAGATGTACCGGAACCTGGGAGGTTGTATCAGACCCCTGGACATGTAAGTAACATGAATAATAACTGCCCGAAGGCGTGACCACGACAACTTGGATAAAAGTCAATGATGTTTATTATGACAACTCCGCAACACAGCAGCAGTAAAAGAAAACGTAAAAGTCAGCAAAGAATAAATACAGTTCCTGGGTACTACAGGATGGCAGGAGCCACAGGGCACTGGTAGTGTGAGATAGTTCTTATGATCTTCTAGATGGAAAGTCCTTACCAGGCCCGACTGTAGCAATGGAGATAACCCAGGATTGTGCCAGCTGGTGTTCCAGGAAAAGCTGGGTTGCTGAAGATAAAACAGCTGCTGTGGATACTGGCTGGAACCAGACTGTTGTTAGCACGGAGTGGATACTGGCTGGAACCAGTTAAATAATAAATGAACTTGGGAGCGATGAAATATGAACTGAAATGTAGAACTTGAGAGCGGAGAAATAATAATACCGGTGGAGAGTGGTAAAGTGTAGAAAGGACACCGGCCCTTTAAGGGAAGCTGTACTCTGCTGGAAGCAGGTAATGTTGTAGCTGGAAACAGATGAATCCACAATGGATTGGAGAGTCAGGCTACACCGCAGGTGGAATGCTGGTGCGGGTCTCTATGGTGGAAGTCTTGAGACAGGAGCTGGAACCTGGAAGACAATCACAGGAGAGAGACAAACAGGAACTAGGTTTGACAACCAAAGCACTGACGCCTTCCTTGCTCAGGCACAGTGTATTTATACCTGCAGCAAGGAAGGGATTGGCTAGGCAATTATGCAGATTATCAATACTGAGAACAGATTGGTGGAAATGATCAGCTGACAGAATCCAAGATGGCTGCGCCCATGCAGACACTTGGAGGGAAGTTTGGTTTGTAATCCATGTGGTAATGAAAACAGTAATGGCGGCGCCGGCCACCGGAGACAGGAGGCGCCAGGCTGACAGATGCACATCCAACCACGCGGACACAGCGGAGGCCGCGGCTGACGTAATCGCCACTCAGACACTCTGCATGCAGAAGTTCAGGGACGGCGGCGAAGGCCGCGGGAGACGCCATGCCAGGTGTAATATGGCGTTTACTGTGACAGTGTCCCAGAGTGACAGGAGAGGATACAGGAATGTACACATCAGGATAACGGATGGGATCCGGTCCTGGAGCGCTGAGCCAGCCTTAGGAGGCATCTGATGGGTAAGAAATGGCGTCCAGATACCCGGATCGTGACAGCACCCCCCCCTTTAGGAGTGGCCCCAAGACACTTCTTTGGCTTTTGAGGAAACTTGGAATGGAATCTCCGGACCAAGGCAGGAGCATGGACATCAGAAGCATTGGTCCATGAACGTTCCTCAGGACCATAACCCTTCCAGTCAATAAGATATTGTAGTTGACCGTAACGGTGACGTGAGTCCAGGATCTTGGCCACTTCATACTCAACGCCTCGTTGAGTTTGGACTTTCGGAGTTGGAGGAAGTGAGGAATGAAACCGATTCAAGATCAGCGGTTTCAACAGGGAAACATGGAATGTCCTGGGTATTTTTAAGAAGGGAGGCAACTGGAGTCTGTAAGCAACAGGATTGATGACTTGTTCAATCTTGAAAGGACCGATATAGCGAGGTGCAAACTTCATACTGGGAACTCTTAACCTCAAATTCTTCGTGGATAACCATACCCGATCACCCACCTTGAGAGCAGGAACTGCTCGACGCTTCTTATCCGCAAACTTCTTGTACCTGAACGATGCCTTGAGCAGAGCTGATCGTACGCTCTTCCAGATATTGGCAAACTGATGCAAGGTGATATCCACTGCGGGAACAGAAGTTGCTGGAAGCGGTTGGAACTCAGGGACTTTAGGGTGGAATCCAAAGTTAGTGAAGAATGGTGTTGAAGCAGATGAAGAATGATACTGGTTGTTATGACAGAACTCGGCCCAGGGAAGTAATTGAACCCAGTCATCTTGAGAGGAGGACACATAGATGCGGAGGAAGGCCTCCAAGTCCTGATTCACCCTCTCGGTTTGACCATTGGTCTGAGGATGGTAAGCCGTGGAAAACTTTAGCTTGACTTGGAGGACTTGACATAAACTTCGCCAGAATTTGGCTGTGAATTGAACTCCTCGATCTGAGATAATTTCTTCAGGAAGACCGTGGAGTCGGAAGATCTCTTGTATGAATACTTGAGCCAACTTGGAAGCTGACGGAAGACCGGTGAGAGGAATGAAGTGTGCCATCTTGGTGAACCGGTCAACTACCACCCAGATGGTATTGAACTTGTTGCACATGGGTAAGTCTGTAATGAAATCCATCGACAAGTGGGTCCATGGTCGACGGGGAACGGATAGTGGAACCAGTTGCCCCGCAGGCGACTGGCGGGATACTTTATGTTGGGCACACTTTGGGCAAGATGCAATAAACTCCAAGACGTCCTTTTTCAGAGTTGGCCACCAATAGGACCTAGAGATAAACTCCAGGGTTTTTTGGATACCTGTATGTCCGGCAAAACGGGAAGCATGGGCCCAATGCATGAGCTTCTTCCTTAGCATCGGCTTCACAAAACTTTTCCCTGATGGGGGCGTAGAGTCCATCCCTACCGTGGAGAATGCCAACGGATTTATAATAGGATGCTTGTCTGAAGACTCTGACTCATTTTCTTGCTCCCATGAGCGGGAAAGGGCATCGGCCTTGCGATTCTGAGAGCCCGGACAGAACTGGAGTTTAAAGTCGAACCTGGAAAAGAAAAGTGCCCATCTGGCCTGACGAGGGTTGAGACATTGTGCGCCCTTCAGGTATAAAAGGTTCTTGTGGTCTGTAAGTATGTTGATTGAATGAGAAGCTCCCTCCAACAGATACCTCCACTCTTCTAGAGCGAGCTTGATGGCTAGCAACTCCTGGTCGCCAATGGCATAGTTGCGCTCAGCTGGGGAGAACTTCCGGGAGAAGAAACTGCAAGGGTGTAAATGGCCATCTTTAGCCCTCTGAGATAACACCGCTCCTACTCCAACGGAGGAGGCATCCACCTCTAAGATGAAAGGAGAGTCGATGTCAGGCTGTTTCAGAACAGGCGCAGAGATGAACCTTTGTTTTAAAAGATGAAATGCTTGCATGGCTTCTTCAGACCACTTGGACGGGTTAGCACCCTTCTTAGTGAAAGCAGTAATAGGCGCCACAATGGTGGAAAAGTCTCATATAAACTTTCGGTAATAGTTGGCGAACCCTAAGAACCTCTGGACCCCTTTGAGGGTTAAGGGTACCGGCCAATTTTGGATTGCTTGTAGTTTCTCAGGATCCATCTCTAGTCCGGAACCGGACACAATGTACCCTAGAAACGGAATGGACTTGACTTCAAAGACGCATTTTTCTAATTTGCAATAGAGATGATTGACACGGAGACGGGACAGAACCTCTTTAACCCAAAAACGATGTTCCTCTAAATCGTTGGCAAAAATGAGGATATTGTCTAGATAGACCACGACATGACGGTATAGAATGTCTCTGAAGATCTCATTGACAAAATGCTGGAAGACAGCTGGAGCATTGCTCAATCCGAAGGGCATGACGAGGTACTCATAATGTCCGTCACGGGTGTTAAAGGCGGTCTTCCACTCGTCACCCTCACGGATCCGGATGAGATTGTATGCACCTCGCAAGTCCAGCTTTGTAAAGATGGTAGCTCCGCTAACTCTGTCAAAGAGCTCAGTAATCAGGGGTAAAGGATAACGGTTCTTGATGGTAATGTCGTTCAAACCTCTGTAGTCGATGCACGGCCGCAGACCACCATCTTTCTTTTTTACAAAAAAGAAGCCTGCGCCGGCTGGAGAAAAAGAAGGTCGAATGAACCCCTTTGCTAGGTTCTCTTTAATATATTCCTCCATAGAATGCGTCTCAGGCAGAGACAACGGATAAGTTCGGCCTCAAGGTGGAACCTTCCCTGGAACGAGATCAATCGGACAGTCCCATTCTCTATGAGGAGGAAGGATATCAGCAGAAGCTTTACTGAACACATCCGTGAAATCTTGATATGGAGGAGGTGGAACATCAGACGACCTGGGGGAGGAAGAACAGACAGGCAATACTTTAAACAAACATGTCTCAGCACAGGAGGAACCCCATGCCAGGATTTGCGTAGTCGTCCAATCAATTGTAGGATTGTGAAGACGGAGCCATGGAAGGCCCAGGACCACAGGATGTGTGGCTCTTGGAATCACTAAAAAAGAAACAAGTTCGGAATGAAGAACTCCCACTCTCAGACGAACTGGTAGAGTCCTTAAAGAAATAACTGCATCAAAAATTTTGCTGCCATCCACGGCAGTTAAAGAAATGGACGAAGGAAGTCTCTAGGTGGGTAGGGACCACCGTTTAACATAGGCTTCGGTAATAAAGTTCCCAGCTGCTCCGGAATCAAGGAGGGCAATGACGTTCCGATAACGTTGAGCAACTTGAAGCGAGACTGGGAGATTACAATCTTGAGGAGATGGAGAGGAGATCATTACTCCTAGCCGGCCCTCTCCTTGGCGAGCTAGGATTTGGAGTTTCCCGGACGTTTGGGACAGGCATTAATGGTGTGAGACGGAGCTGCACAATAGAGACAGAGAAACTCGGAGAGACGTCTTCGGCGCTCAGCAGGAGTTAAACGGGAACGGCCAAGTTGCATGGACTCATCTTTAGATGGTGACAGTTGACGAGGAGGAGGAGCAGAAGATTTTGGAGCAGATGATCTTCCACGCTCAGTTGCTCTCTCTCTGAAACGTAAATCAACTTTCGTGCAGAGTGAGATTAGCTCATCTAACTTAGAAGGTAAGTCTCTGGTAGCTAACTCATCTTTAATACGCTCAGATAAGCCATGCCAGAATGCAGCATACAGGGCCTCGTCGTTCCATGCCAGTTCGGATGCCAGGATCTGGAACTGTATCAGATATTGTCCTACAGTACGTGACCCCTGGCGTAAACGGAGAATCTCGGATGAAGCTGAGGTTACCCGGCCTGGCTCGTCGAAGATGCGCCTGAATGTCGACACGAAGGCAGTGTAGGAAGATAGCAGGGTGTCGGACCTCTCCCATAACGGTGATGCCCAATCAAGGGCTGAGCCACTGAGAAGAGAAATAATGAAGGCAATTTTTGTACGGTCACTGGGAAAATTGCCAGGTTGTAGCTCAAACTGAATCTCACACTGGTTGAGAAATCCCCTGCAGAATCTTGGAGATCCGTCAAATTTTGCTGGCGTTGGAAGATGAAGATGTGGAGCAGAAATGGGTAAGGTGGGTGGGGTTATAGCTGGAGTCACTGTGGTTGACGCACCAGACGCGCCTGATCCACGGAGAGTTGTCTGAATCCCATCCAGCCGAGTAGAGAGATCCTGGAGACAGCGGATGATGTGGCCCTGTGCAGCCTCCTGATGTTCTAGTCGGGCTGCCAGTTCTTGCATCGGCCTGGCCGCTTGATCCTGGTCTCCGGCTGGATTCATTAGGTCAGTGCTTACTGTCACAACTGAGGGCCTGAGCTGACGGGAGGCAGCCTCAGTTGTAGGGGCTGAGATGTACCGGAACCTGGGAGGTTGTATCAGACCCCTGGACATGTAAGTAACATGAATAATAACTGCCCGAAGGCGTGACCACGACAACTTGGATAAAAGTCAATGATGTTTATTATGACAACTCCGCAACACAGCAGCAGTAAAAGAAAACGTAAAAGTCAGCAAAGAATAAATACAGTTCCTGGGTACTACAGGATGGCAGGAGCCACAGGGCACTGGTAGTGTGAGATAGTTCTTATGATCTTCTAGATGGAAAGTCCTTACCAGGCCCGACTGTAGCAATGGAGATAACCCAGGATTGTGCCAGCTGGTGTTCCAGGAAAAGCTGGGTTGCTGAAGATAAAACAGCTGCTGTGGATACTGGCTGGAACCAGACTGTTGTTAGCACGGAGTGGATACTGGCTGGAACCAGTTAAATAATAAATGAACTTGGGAGCGATGAAATATGAACTGAAATGTAGAACTTGAGAGCGGAGAAATAATAATACCGGTGGAGAGTGGTAAAGTGTAGAAAGGACACCGGCCCTTTAAGGGAAGCTGTACTCTGCTGGAAGCAGTTAATGTTGTAGCTGGAAACAGATGAATCCACAATGGATTGGAGAGTCAGGCTACACCGCAGGTGGAATGCTGGTGCGGGTCTCTATGGTGGAAGTCTTGAGACAGGAGCTGGAACCTGGAAGACAATCACAGGAGAGAGACAAACAGGAACTAGGTTTGACAACCAAAGCACTGACGCCTTCCTTGCTCAGGCACAGTGTATTTATACCTGCAGCAAGGAAGGGATTGGCTAGGCAATTATGCAGATTATCAATACTGAGAACAGATTGGTGGAAATGATCAGCTGACAGAATCCAAGATGGCTGCGCCCATGCAGACACTTGGAGGGAAGTTTGGTTTGTAATCCATGTGGTAATGAAAACAGTAATGGCGGCGCCGGCCACCGGAGACAGGAGGCGCCAGGCTGACAGATGCACATCCAACCACGCGGACACAGCGGAGGCCGCGGCTGACGTAATCGCCACTCAGACACTCTGCATGCAGAAGTTCAGGGACGGCGGCGAAGGCCGCGGGAGACGCCATGCCAGGTGTAATATGGCGTTTACTGTGACAGTGTCCCAGAGTGACAGGAGAGGATACAGGAATGTACACATCAGGATAACGGATGGGATCCGGTCCTGGAGCGCTGAGCCAGCCTTAGGAGGCATCTGATGGGTAAGAAATGGCGTCCAGATACCCGGATCGTGACAAGGTCACTCACCTCAGGATGTCCATCTACCATCCCCAAACTGATGGGTTGGTGGAAAGGTTCAATAAAACATTAAAAAGTATGTTAAAAAAGGTTGTTGATAGAGATGGGAAAAACTGGGATTGTTTGTTGCCCTACTTGTTAATGGCCATCAGAGAAGTTCCACAGTCCTCTGCGGGGTTTTCTCCATTTGATTTGTTGTATGGTAGACACCCCAGAGGGCTGTTAGACATTGACAAAGAGACTTGGGAAGGATAGCCCACTCCTTATAGAAGCGTTATTGAACATGTAACACAAATGCAGGATAGGATTGCAGCCATGGTACCTATTGTCAGAGAGCACATGGAACAGGCCCAAAGTGCTCAACAGAGGGTATATAACCGAAGTGCCAAGATACGGGAATTTTCTCCCAGGGATAGAGTTCTTGTTTTGGTACCCACTGTGGAAAGCAAGTTCCTAGCTAAATGGCAGGGTCCATTTGAGATTAGGGAAAAAGTGAATGAGGTTAATTACAAAGTATACCAACCGGGAAAGAGAAAACCCGAACAGATCTACCATGTTAACTTAATCAAACCCTGGAAAGATAGGTTGTCTCTGTCAGCGGAGCCTTGCCCTTCGGTGTCTTCACCTCGGTTGCTTCCCGCAGTAAAGGTGTCAGAGACATTATCAGCTGATCAGAACAATCAAGTTAAAGAATTTCTCATCCAAACTAGGGAGATATTTTCAGAGCTGCCTGGCCGAACGACCATAATAAAACATGACATTGTCACAGAACCAGGGGTCAGGGTCCATTTAAAGCCATATAGGATTCCTGAAGCTCAGCGAGAAGCTGTTTCTAAAGAAGTTAAAACCATGTTATAACTTGGAGACATATAGGAATCTAACAGTGAGTGGTCCAGTCCCATAGTTCTCATCCCGAAGTCAGATGGTAGCATACGCTTCTGTAATGACTTTCGTAAGTTAAATGAGATGTCTAAATTTTACACATACCCCATGCCCCATGTGGATGAGCTTATAGAAAGGCTGGGAACAGCCAGGTTTCTCACCACGTTGGACCTGACCAAAGGGTACTGGCAAATACCTTTAACTGATAGCGCAAAAGAAAAAACAGCCTTTTCGGTTCCGGAGGGGCTATACCAGTATAAGATGTTACCTTTTGGGTTGCATGGGGCTCCAGCAACCTTTCAACGGGCGATGGATAAAATTTTGAGGCCCCATAGAAAATATGCAGCTGCCTATTTGGATGATGTGGTAATTCACAGTACAGACTGGGGGTCCCATTTGGTTAAAGTGCCAGCAGTACTGGACTCAATCAGAGAGGCAGGGTTAACTGCTAACCCAAAGAAGTGCTGCCTCGCAATGAAGGAGGTCAAATACTTGGGCTTCACCATAGGCAGATGTCTGATTAGGCCCCAATTGAATAAAATTGATGCTATTCAAAACTGGCCTCGTCCAGTGAATAAAAAACAGGTAAGGGCTTTTTTGGGAATAACTGGGTACTATAGATGGTTTATTCCCAATTTTGCAACGACAGCAGTGCCGTTGTCAGACCTTTCCAAAGGCAAGCAGTCAAATATGGTGAAATTGAACCCTGATGCAGAAAAAGCGTTCCAAACATTAAAAGTGGCTTTGTGTTCACAACCGGTATTAATAACACCAGATTTTTCGAAAAAGAATTTGTTGTACAGACAGATGCCTCAGAGGTAGGGATAGGGGCTGTGTTGTCCCAAACCAGAAATGGGGACGAACACCCTATCATTTATTTGAGTAGGAAACTCAATGAGCATGAAAAAAGGTATGCCATTGTGGAAAAGGAGGCTTTGGCCATTAAGTGGGCACTAGATACCTTGAGCTATTACCTCTTGGGTAGACAATTCAGACTAGTGACAGATCACGCTCCTTTAAAATGGATGTATGTAAATAGAGGTCAGAATGCTTGGGTAACTAGATGGTTTCTAGCATTGCAGGATTTTAAGTTTACTGTTGAACATAGACCAGGTACACAATTGGCCAACACAGATGCATTGTCCCACATCTTCTGTTTGGGGGCTACAAGTGTCAGGCCCCTAGGTCGAAACAGGGGAGGGGGATATGTGACAAGAATACTGGAATAGTGTTTGAGGGCAGGTATGTTTGTCCCAGGTTCTTGTCTTACCTGTATTAGAAAAATGAAAACTTCTAGGAAAATGTTTTGTTTTGTCAGAACCTTTTCAGTTTATTGTAAAAGCTGGATAAGGGTCCTGAAAGAAAGATAGGGCAAGTTCCAGACGTTGGGCCCAGTTCGGGTCTTTGGCCTCACAGAGGGCTAATCAGGGTTTCAGCTGTGTAAGTGGGTTATAGGGCTGCTAGCCTGATTAGTGTGAGCAGACTGCCTGGGAAGACTGCAGGATCTCTGTGAAAGAAATACGCTTCCTTATACAAGTGAGCCATACAGTGTTGACTGGAAAACTCTGTGTTTTTTTGTTTAGAGACAGGTAGGAACGTCTTGTGTTTAGTTAGTGCCGTACAGGCAAGGTATTTTCTTTTGATGTTTGTTTTGTTTTCTGCTTAATAAAACTGGTCGTGGCCAGTTGCATCACACACTGGACTTGTGTGATTCCTCAGCTGCTACTTGCTGCCATTTACCCCATGAAACGGCACCTTGTTCCCTTACAGTGTTACAGTATTCATAAATTGATTCCATAAAAATTACGTTGTTTGTGTAATAAGCAGAGCTGGAGGCATCTTAATAGGCAAATATAATACTACATTATAATGTAGTATTATATGCTGATATTATACTACATTATATGCTAATATTGTACTACATTATATGCTAATATTGTACTACATTATTTGCTAATATTGTACTATATTATATGCTAATATTGTAAAATAAACTATTAGAGCATCATACTCTTCTCCACGGCAATACTGGCTGGCAGTGTTAAGGCTGAACTTACCATTTCTTTAGCCAGTCTAGATACATACAGTATGTACATGCGTGATCTGGCTTTGCAGTGGGCTTTCAGTTCTACTTTTGTAGAAAAATAAAAAGTTAATAAGAAAAAAATAAAATTAAAAATAGTAAAAAGTATATTATCTTTTTTTAATAATTTATTTAAATAAATTAAGCATTTTTTTGAGGGCTGTCTATGTTGTTGCCATCATATGTATAAGCACGAGACGTTTATCGTCTGCAGTTCCGCTCTGTCAGTCCCTCTATTGGTTACCGGTATTCTACCGTATTAAACATAACATACTTTTGCTTACATACAAGGCTATTAACCAAACGGCACCAACAAACATCTCTTCACTCATCTCAAAATATCTCCCTACCCGACCTCTCTGCTCTGCACAAGATCTGCGTTTCTCATCCACACGCAGGGGTGGATTGCCCTCCAGGACACCATAACAGATTCCGATGGGCAGGTCCCATATCCCCCTCAGCCAGGCCGATTCAGACTCAGGCTGGGCTGGCTCACACTGCTTCCAATACTTGCGGTTCACTGAAACACAATCCGGAAGTTAGGCTAGCGGGCACTTCTAGGTGCTGCTAGCCATGAAAAGTGGTGAAGCTGTTCTACCAATGGGGGAACTGGAGAAAGTTTACCAGCCCAGCAGCATCCTCTCTCTGGCCCCGGCCAAAGGTCTCTTCATCGTGCCCGGCCCTGGAGCAGCAGCATAGTGATGGTCGGAGCCGGGTTCACTACACCCACCGCCATGCCAACTCCCGCACTCTCACTGAACTGGCCAGAGCGGCTACTGAGCACTGAAGGGGACTCGGCAGAGATTATGTTACTATAATCGACAAAAAGAGGCGTGCTTTCAAAGCATTTAAATCTAATGGAAAGGAGGATTCATTCCAGTACTACAAGGAATGCAATAAAATATACAAAAATGCAATAAGAGCAGCTAAAGTTGAAAACGAAAAGCAAATTGCTATAGAGAGTAAAACCAATCCGAATTTTTTTTAAAATACATAAACAGTAAAAGGTTAAAAAAGGAGAACATAGGTCCATTAAAAGATGAATTAGGAGTACTGTTAAATGAAGACGTATCAAAAGCAGAAATACTGAACAAATTTTTTTCATCAGTGTTCACCAGGGAAGAACTGACGGTGGGAGTAGTGCATAGCGATAGTGACAGTAAGGATCCGTGGTTAGATACTTGTTTAAGTGAAGAAGTAGTCAGGGAGAGATTACGCAAAATAAAGATTAATAAATCACCAGGCCTGGACGGACTTCATACGAGGGTTCTTATGGAGCTTAGGTCACAACGAGCAAGACCCCTATACTTGATTTTCAATAGTTCAATTAGATCTGGCATGGTACTGAAGGATTGGCGTATAGCAGAGGTAGTGCCATTATTTAAAAAGGGATCCAAAAATCATACGGGTAACTACAGGCCGATTAGTTTGACATCTATAGTGTGGAAAATATTGGAAGGAATTCTAGGGGATAGCAAACAGGAGTATCTGCAGATCACTAAGATTATTAGCAAGAACCAGCATGGGTTTGTGAGGGACAGGTCATGTCAAACTAACTTAGTATACTTCTATGAGGAAGTGAGCGACAATCTTGACCAAGGAATAGCAGTGTATGTGGTAACAGTTTTGGATAATGATTTGGAGGTACTCATTGATAATAAACTAAATAACCATATACAATGTAAAGAAGGCAAGTAAGGTGTTAGCATGCATAAAACGGGGATTTGAGACAAGGGACAAGGATGTAATTCTGCCGCTGTACAAATCATTGGTACGTCCGCACCTGGAATATCGTGTTCAGTTTGGGGCACCATGGTATAAGAAAGATATCGGTGAACTCGAAAGGGTTCAAAGGCGAGCTACTAAATTAATTAAAGGGCTAGACGGACTGGATTACGAGGAAATGCTTACTAGGTTGAACATGTATACACTTGAAAAGAGGCGTCTAAGAGGAGACATTATTAATGTCTTCAAATATGTAAAGGTGCACTACAAAGAGTTATCAGAGGAATTATTTATGAAAAGAACTCTTTTTAGAACACGTGGGCACTCGCTGAGGCTGGAGGAGAGAAAATTCTGCACGCAACGGAGGAAAGGGTTCTTCACTGTTAGGGCAATAAGGACTTGGAATTCCTTGCCAGGGAAAGTGGTAATGGTGGACACAGTGGTCGAAGTGGGGCGGTATGCGGCGGTATGGCATAACACCACTTCTCCACAGACCCGGAAGTTTTTTTTTTTTTTTTTTTTTAATAGCAGCAGTATGCAGGGGACCTGCGTCCCCTACAGGACTCTGCAGCAGACAGCGCTGGGGCAGTGTGTCTGTCCCCAGCGCTGGTGGACCAGCAGGAGGTGGCGGTGGACAGCGCTGGGATCAAGTGTCTGATCCCAGCGCTGATGAGGTTGCAGCGGCGGAGGCATTTAAAGATTGGCGCCATCTGTGAGCCAATCACAGGCGGCCACGGCGAGCCAATCAGCACTCGCCGCATCATAGGCCCCGCCCCCGGCATCTGACGTCAGATGCTGCTGGGACGAGGAGAAGAGAGGAGGCCGCATGGAGAGCGGCAAAGAGCTCCGGAGGACGCGCTCCAGGAGGAAGATGTCCTGCGGCAGAAGACAGAAAAGTTGGCGCCGCAGGCCAGGAACAGCCAGAGGCAGAAGACAGAAGAAGTGGCGCCACTGGCCAGGATGGGCCAGCGGCAGAGGACAGAAGCTGAGGACTGGAGAGGCCACCAGGGGTGGAAAGAAAAAGAGCTAACGAAGCTCCCCCCTGGTGCCTCTCCCACCAGGACAGGTAGGCCCTCGGTGAGGGCACCTGTCACCCGCTCCCAAGACCATCAGGGTTCGGGCACTAGGCCCATGGGCACAATCAGGCTACAGGCCTGTGGCGCAGTAGGCGGGCACTAGGCCCGTGGGGTTAATTCAGGCATTAGGCCTGTCCCCATGTAGAGGGCATAAGGCCCTAGTTCAGAGTGGCCCTTTAGGTAAATAAGGTGACCCTGGGCATTAGGCCCAGGTCACCCAACTGGCCCCATGTTAGGCAGGTGCTAGGCCCGTAGGTGAAGTCATGCCTCTGGTCTGTGTGCAGTTAGGGGGCGCTAGGCCCATTTAATAAGTGCCCCCCTCAGGTGATTAAGGGTGATCTGGGCGCAAGGCCCAGGTCACTCCAATCTGTCCCTGGGGCAATGTGCCTATAATCAATAGGGGATAGGTAGGGGTCTCACTCTCCCTGTCACTGCTGTCACTCTCTATGTCACTGTCCCTGCTGTCACTCTCCCTGTCACTGTCACTCTCCCTCTCCCATAATTGTGGATCATACCGTGTGTCATAATGTGAATTGTGGATCATACCGTGTGTCATAATGTGAATTGTGGATCATACCGTGTGCCATAATGTGAATTGTGGATCATGCCGTGTGCCATAATGTGAATTATGGATCATGCCGTGTGGCATAATGTGAATTGTGGATCATACCGTGTGTCATAATGTGAATTGTGGATCATACCGTGTGCTATAATGTGAATTTCGGCTCATTCTGTGTGCTATAATGTGAATTTCGGCTCTTTCAGTGTGCTATAATGTTAATTTTGGCTTATTCAGTGTGTTATAATGTGAATTTCGTCTCGTACCGTGTGCTATAATGTGAATTTCGTCTCGTACCGTGTGCTATAAGGTGAAAGGGGCACCAGTACTAGATAATATAAGGGGTTCTACTACACTGGACATGCCCCCTTCTGAGTGGCCACGCCCCCTTTTCTGGAAGGCGCGCGCATAATTGCATCCTTAACTGTTCCATACCCCCACTTCAAAATTTCCACTTCGACCACTGGGTGGACACTGTAAATGCATTTAAAGGGGGATTAGATTAATTTCTGATTGAACAGGATATCCAAGGTTACAACATTTAAAATACTGAAGTGGTTAATCCGGGTGTTACATGTTTTGCAGTTGTTAACTAGTCATGAAACATTCTTCAGTAGGTACATTAAAATCAACTCAACTTAATACAGGTTGAACGCGATGGGCATTTTTCCACTTTTCAACCTCGAATAATATGTTACTAAATACATTAGTTGCATTATCATGATGGTGTAAGGGTTAGGGCGTCCCCGGTCACAGTGTATGGTTTGGGGACTGGACAGGAGCAGGACGTACCATGTTCTCAGGATGCCAGCTGATCAGGCAGCACTCACAGCCAGCCCTGGGACAATCTCTAATGCAAAGTCCTTCAGCCCTATAGCTGCCCAATGTCTGTCCATGATGATGGGCCTATTTATGTAATGCGGTGTCTAAGTATTTAATGCGGTGTCTACGTATGTAATGCGGTGGCTATGTATATAATGTGGTGCTATTTGTGTAATGAGGTGCTATACGTGTAATGTGGTGCTAGTCGTATAATGCGGTGCTATATATGTAGTGCGGTGCTATACCTGTAATGTGGTGCTATTCGTGTTATGTGGTGCTATTTGTGTAATGCAGTGCTATTGTGTAATGCAGTGCTATACGTGTAGTGCGGTGCTATACATGTAATACAGTGCTATTCGTGTTATGTGGTGCTATACGCGTAGTGCGGTGCTATACATGTAATGCGGTGATATACGTGTAATGTGGTGCTATTCACGTAATGTGGTGCTATTCATGTAATATTATGGTGGCTTGTGTGTGCTCCCTCCCTGTACTGTATGTAGTGTGTGCTCCCTCCCTGTACTGTATGTAGTGTGTGCTCCCTACCTGTACTGTGCTGTATGTAGTGTGTGCTCCCTCCCTGTACTGTGCTGTATGTAGTGTGTGCTCCCTCCCTGTACTGTGCTGTATGTAGTGTGTGCTCCCTCCCTGTACTGTATGTAGTATGTGCTCCCTTCCTGTACTGTGCTGTATGTAGTGTGTGCTCCCTCCCTGTACTGTGCTGTATGTAGTGTGTACTCCCTCCCTGTACTGTGCTGTATGTAGTGTGTGCTCCCTCCCTGTACTGTGCTGTATGTAGTGTGTGCTCCCCCTCCCTGTACTGTGCTGTATGTAGTGTGTGCTCCCCCTCCCTGTACTGTGCTGTATGTAGTGTGTTGTCACAACTGAGGGCCTGAGCTGACGGGAGGCAGCCTCAGTTGTAGGGGCTGAGATGTACCGGAACCTGGGAGGTTGTATCAGACCCCTGGACATGTAAGTAACATGGATAATAACTGCCCGAAGGCGTGACCACGACAACTTAGATAAAAGTCAATGATGTTTATTATGACAACTCCGCATCACAGCAGCAATAAAAGAAAACGTAAAAGTCAGCAAAGAATAAATACAGTTCCTGAGTACTACAGCATGGCAGGAGCCACAGGGCACTGGTAGTGTGAGATAGTTCTTATGATCTTCTAGATGGAAAGTCCTTACCAGGCCCGGCTGTAGCAATGGAGATAACCCAGGATTGTACCAGCTGGTGTTCCAGGAAGAGCTGGGTTGCTGAAGGTAAAACAGCTGCTGTGGATACTGGCTGGAACCAGACTGTTGTTAGCACGGAGTGGATACTGGCTGGAACCAGTTAAATAATAAATGAACTTTGGGAGCGATGAAATGTGAACTGAAATGTAGAACTTGAGAGCGGAGAAATAATAATTCCGGTGGAGAGTGGTAAAGTGTAGAAAGGACACCGGCCCTTTAAGGGAAGCTGTATTCTGCTGGAAGCTGAGGCTGGAAGCAGGTAGTGTTGTAGCTGGAAACAGATGAATCCACAATGGATTGGAGAGTCAGGCTACACCGCAGGTGGAGTGCTGGTGCGGGTCTCTATGGTGGAAGTCTTGAGACAGGAGCTGGAACCTGGAAGACAATCATAGAAGAGAGACAAACAGGAACTAGGTTTGACAACCAAAGCACTGACGTCTTCCTTGCTCAGGCACAGCTTATTTATACCTGCAGCAAGGAAGGGGTTGGCTAGGCAATTATGCAAATCAACAATACAAACAGCAGATTGGTGGAAATGATCAGATGACAGAATCCAAGATGGCTGCGCCCATGCAGACACTTGGAGGGAAGTTTGGTTTGTAATCCATGTGGTCTGGGAAATAGTAATGGCGGCGCCGGCCACCGGAGACAGGAGACGCCAGGCTGATAGATGCACATTTAACCACGCGGGCACAGCGGAGGCCGCGGCTGATGAAAACACCACTCTGACACTCTGCATGTGGAAACTCAGGAACAGCGGAATCTGGTCCTGGAACGCTGAGCCCGCCTTAGGAGGCATCTGAAGGGTAAGTAATGGCGTCCAGATACCCGGATCGTGACAGCACCCCCCCCTTTAGGAGTGGCCCCAGGACACTTCTTAGGCTTTAAAGGAAACTTTGCGTGGAAATTTCGGACCAAGGCAGGAGCATGGACGTCAGAGGCATTGGTCCAAGAGCGTTCTTCAGGACCATAGCCCTTCCAGTCAATGAGATACTGAAGTTGACCGTAACGGTGACGTGAGTCCAGGATCTTGGCCACTTCATACTCAACGCCTCGTTGAGTTTGGACTTTCGGAGTTGGTGGAAGTGAGGAATGAAACCGATTCAAGATTAGCGGTTTCAACAGGGAAACATGGAATGTCCTGGGTATTTTTAAGAAGGGAGGTAACTGGAGTCTGTAAGCAACAGGATTGATGACTTGATCAATTTTAAAAGGACCGATGTAGCGAGGTGCAAACTTCATACTGGGAACTCTTAACCTCAAATTCTTCGTGGATAACCATACCCGATCACCCACCTTGAGAGCAGGAACTGCTCGACGCTTCTTATCCGCAAACTTCTTGTACCTGAACGATGCCTTGAGCAGAGCTGATCGTACGCTCTTCCAGATATTGGCAAACTGATGCAAGGTGATATCCACTGCGGGAACAGAAGTTGCTGGAAGCGGTTGGAACTCAGGGACTTTAGGGTGGAATCCAAAGTTGGTGAAGAATGGTGTTGAAGAAGATGAAGAATGATACTGGTTGTTATGACAGAACTCGGCCCAGGGAAGTAATTGAACCCAGTCATCTTGAGAGGAGGACACATAGATGCGGAGGAAGGCCTCCAAGTCCTGATTCACCCTCTCAGTTTGACCATTGGTCTGAGGATGGTAAGCCGTGGAAAACTTTAACTTGACTTGGAGGACTTGACATAAACTTCGCCAGAATTTGGCTGTGAATTGAACTCCTCGATCTGAGATAATTTCTTCTGGAAGACCGTGGAGTCGGAAGATCTCTTGTATGAATACTTGAGCCAACTTGGAAGCTGACGGAAGACCGGTGAGAGGAATGAAGTGTGCCATCTTGGTGAACCGGTCAACTACCACCCAGATGGTATTGAACTTGTTGCACATGGGCAAATCTGTAATAAAATCCATTGACAAATGGGTCCATGGTCGACGGGGAACAGATAGTGGAACCAGTTGCCCCGCAGGCGACTGGCGGGATACTTTATGTTGAGCACACTTTGGGCAAGATGCAATAAACTCCAAAACGTCCTTTTTCAGAGTTGGCCACCAATAGGACCTAGAGATAAACTCCAGGGTTTTTTGGATACCTGTATGTCCGGCAAAACGGGAAGCATGGGCCCAATGCATGAGCTTCTTCCTTAGTGTCGGCTTCACAAAACTTTTCCCTGATGGGGGCGTAGAGTCCATCCCTACCGTGGAGAATGCCATCGGATTTATAATAGGATGCTTGTCTGAAGACTCTGACTCATTTTCTTGCTCCCATGAGCGGGAAAGGGCATCGGCCTTGCGATTCTGAGAGCCCGGACAGAACTGGAGTTTAAAGTCGAACCTGGAAAAGAAAAGTGCCCATCTGGCCTGACGAGGGTTGAGACATTGTGCGCCTTTTAGATATAGAAGGTTCTTGTGGTCTGTAAGGATGGTGATTGAATGAGAAGCTCCCTCCAACAGATATCTCCACTCCTCTAGAGCGAGCTTGATGGCTAGCAACTCCTGGTCGCCAATGGCATAGTTGCGCTCCGCTGGGGAGAACTTCCGTGAGAAGAAACTGCAAGGATGTAAATGACCATCTTTAGCCCTCTGAGATAACACCGCTCCTACTCCAACGGAGGAGGCATCCACCTCTAAGATGAAAGGAGAGTCGACGTCAGGCTGTTTCAGGACAGGTGCAGAGATGAACCTCTGTTTTAAAAGATGAAAAGCTTGCATGGCTTCTTCAGACCACTTGGACGGGTTAGCACCCTTCTTGGTGAAAGCAGTAATAGGCGCCACAATGGTGGAAAAGTCTCGTATAAACTTTCGGTAATAATTGGCGAACCCTAAGAACCTCTGGACCCCTTTGAGGGTTAAGGGTACTGGCCAATTCTGGATTGCTTGTAGTTTCTCAGGATCCATCTCTAGTCCGGAACCGGACACAATGTACCCTAGAAACGGAATGGACTTGACTTCAAAGACGCATTTCTCTAATTTGCAGTAAAGATGATTGACACGGAGACGGGACAGAACCTCCTTTACCCAGAAACGATGTTCCTCTAAATTGTTGGCAAAAATGAGGATATCATCTAGATAGACCACGACATGACGGTATAGAATGTCTCTGAAGATCTCATTGACGAAATGCTGGAAGACAGCTGGAGCATTGCTCAATCCGAAGGGCATGACGAGGTACTCATAATGTCCGTCACGGGTGTTAAATGCGGTCTTCCACTCGTCACCCTCACGGATCCGGATGAGATTGTATGCACCTCTCAGGTCCAGCTTTGTAAAGATGGTAGCTCCGCTAACTCTGTCAAAGAGCTCAGTAATCAGGGGTAAAGGATAGCGGTTCTTGATGGTAATGTCGTTCAAACCTCTGTAGTCGATGCACGGCCGCAGACCACCATCTTTCTTCTTTACAAAAAAGAAGCCTGCGCCGGCTGGAGAAGAAGAAGGTCGAATGAACCCCTTTGCTAGGTTCTCTTTTATGTATTCCTCCATAGAATGCGTCTCGGGGAGAGACAACGGATAAGTTCGGCCTCGAGGTGGAACCTTCCCTGGAACGAGATCAATCGGGCAGTCCCATTCTCTATGAGGGGGAAGGATATCAGCAGAAGCTTTACTGAACACATCCGTGAAATCTTGATATGGAGGAGGTGGAACATCAGACGACCTGGGGGAGGAGGAACAGACAGGCAACACTTTAAACAAACATGTCTTAGTACAGGAGGAACCCCATGCCAGGATTTGCGTAGTCGTCCAATCAATTGTAGGATTGTGAAGACGGAGCCATGGAAGGCCCAGGACCACAGGATGTGTGGCTCTTGGAATCACTAAAAGTGAAATAAGTTCGGAATGAAGAACTCCCACTCTCAGACGAACTGGTAGAGTCCTTAGAGAAATAACTGTATCAAAAATTTTACTGCCATCCACAGCAGTTAAGGAAAAGGACGAAGGAAGTCTCTCGGTGGGTAGGGACCACCGTTTAACATAGGCTTCGGTAATAAAGTTCCCAGCTGCTCCGGAATCCAGGAGGGCAATGACGTTCTGATAACGTTGAGCAACTTGAAGCGAGACTGGGAGGTTACAATCTTGAGGAGATGGAGAGGAGATCATTACTCCTAGCCGGCCCTCTCCTTGGCGAGCTAGGATTTGGAGTTTCCCGGACGTTTGGGACAGGCATTAATGGTGTGAGACGGAGCTGCACAGTACAAACAGAGAAACTCGGAGAGACGTCTTCGGCGCTCAGCAGGAGTTAAACGGGAACGGCCAATTTGCATGGGTTCATCTTTAGTTGGTGACAGTTGGCGAGGAGGAGGAGCAGAAGATTTTGGAGCAGATGATCTTCCACGCTCAGTTGCTCTCTCTCTGAAACGTAAGTCAACTTTCGTACAAAGTGAGATTAACTCATCTAACTTGGAGGGTAAGTCTCTGGTAGCTAACTCATCTTTAATACGCTCGGATAAACCATGCCAGAATGCAGCATACAGGGCCTCGTCGTTCCATGCCAGTTCGGATGCCAGGATCTGGAACTGTATAAGATATTGTCCTACAGTACGTGATCCCTGGCGTAAACGGAGAATCTCAGACGAAGCTGAAGTTACCCGGCCTGGCTCGTCGAAGATGCGCCTGAATGTTGACACGAATGCAGTGTAAGAAGATAGCAGGGTGTCGGACCTCTCCCATAACGGTGATGCCCAATCGAGGGCTGAGCCACTGAGAAGAGAAATAATGTAGGCAATTTTTGTACGGTCACTGGGGAAATTGCCAGGTTGTAGCTCAAACTGAATCTCACACTGGTTGAGAAATCCCCTGCAGAATCTTGGAGATCCGTCAAATTTTGCTGGCGTTGGAAGATGAAGACGTGGAGCAGGAATGGGTAAGGTGGGTGGGGTTATAGCTGGAGTCACTGTGGTTGACGTACCAGACGCGCCTGATCCACGGAGAGTGGTCTGAATCCCATCCAGCCGAGTAGAGAGATCCTGGAGACAGCGGATGATGTGGCCCTGTGCAGCCTCCTGATGTTCTAGTCGGGCTGCCAGTTCTTGCATCGGCCTAGCCGCTTGATCCTGGTCTCCGGCTGGATTCATTAGGTCAGTGCTTACTGTCACAACTGAGGGCCTGAGCTGACGGGAGGCAGCCTCAGTTGTATGGGCTGAGATGTACCGGAACCTGGGAGGTTGTATCAGACCCCTGGACATGTAAGTAACATGGATAATAACTGCCCGAAGGCGTGACCACGACAACTTAGATAAAAGTCAATGATGTTTATTATGACAACTCCGCATCACAGCAGCAATAAAAGAAAACGTAAAAGTCAGCAAAGAATAAATACAGTTCCTGAGTACTACAGCATGGCAGGAGCCACAGGGCACTGGTAGTGTGAGATAGTTCTTATGATCTTCTAGATGGAAAGTCCTTACCAGGCCCGGCTGTAGCAATGGAGATAACCCAGGATTGTACCAGCTGGTGTTCCAGGAAGAGCTGGGTTGCTGAAGGTAAAACAGCTGCTGTGGATACTGGCTGGAACCAGACTGTTGTTAGCACGGAGTGGATACTGGCTGGAACCAGTTAAATAATAAATGAACTTTGGGAGCAATGAAATGTGAACTGAAATGTAGAACTTGAGAGCGGAGAAATAATAATTCCGGTGGAGAGTGGTAAAGTGTAGAAAGGACACCGGCCCTTTAAGGGAAGCTGTATTCTGCTGGAAGCTGAGGCTGGAAGCAGGTAGTGTTGTAGCTGGAAACAGATGAATCCACAATGGATTGGAGAGTCAGGCTACACCGCAGGTGGAGTGCTGGTGCGGGTCTCTATGGTGGAAGTCTTGAGACAGGAGCTGGAACCTGGAAGACAATCATAGAAGAGAGACAAACAGGAACTAGGTTTGACAACCAAAGCACTGACGTCTTCCTTGCTCAGGCACAGCTTACTTATACCTGCAGCAAGGAAGGGGTTGGCTAGGCAATTATGCAAATCAACAATACAAACAGCAGATTGGTGGAAATGATCAGATGACAGAATCCAAGATGGCTGCGCCCATGCAGACACTTGGAGGGAAGTTTGGTTTGTAATCCATGTGGTCTGGGAAATAGTAATGGCGGCGCCGGCCACCGGAGACAGGAGACGCCAGGCTGATAGATGCACATTTAACCACGCGGGCACAGCGGAGGCCGCGGCTGATGAAAACACCACTCTGACACTCTGCATGTGGAAACTCAGGAACAGCGGAATCTGGTCCTGGAACGCTGAGCCCGCCTTAGGAGGCATCTGAAGGGTAAGTAATGGCGTCCAGATACCCGGATCGTGACATGTGTGCTCCCCCTCCCTGTACTGTGCTGTATGTAGTGTGTGCTCCCTTCCTGTACTGTGCTGTATGTAGTGTGTGCTCCCTCCCTGTGCTGTATGTAGTGTGTGCTCCCCCTCCCTGTACTGTGCTGTATGTAGTGTGTGCTCCCCCTCCCTGTACTGTGCTGTATGTAGTGTGTGCTCCCTTCCTGTACTGTGCTGTATGTAGTGTGTGCTCCCCCTACCTGTACTGTGCTGTATGTAGTGTATGCTCCCTCCCTGTACTGTGCTGTATGAAGTGTGTGCTCCCCCTCCCTGTATTGTGCTGTATGTAGTGTGTGCTCCCTTCCTGTACTGTGCTGTATGTAGTGTGTGCTCCTATCCTGTACTGTGCTGTATGTAGTGTGTGCTCCCTCCCTGTACTGTGCTGTATGTAGTGTGTGCTCCCTCCCTGTACTGAGCTGTATGTAGTGTGTGCTCCCCCTCCTTGTACTGTGCTGTATGTAGTGTGTGCTCCCCCTCCCTGTACTGTGCTGTATGTAGTGTGTGCTCCCTCCCTGTACTGTGCTGTATGTAGTGTGTGCTCCCTCCCTGTACTGTGCTGTATGTAGTGTGTACTCCCCCTCCCTGTACTGTGCTGTATGTAGTGTGTGCTCCCTTCCTGTACTGTGCTGTATGTAGTGTGTGCTCCTATCCTGTACTGTGCTGTATGTAGTGTGTGCTCCCTCCCTGTACTGTGCTGTATGTAGTGTGTGCTCCCTCCCTGTACTGTGCTGTATGTAGTGTGTGCTCCCTCCCTGTACTGAGCTGTATGTAGTGTGTGCTCCCCCTCCCTGTACTGTGCAGTATGTAGTGTGTGCTCCCCCTCCCTGTGCTGTATGTAGTGTGTGCTCCCCCTCCCTGTAATGTGAAACATATAAGGTTAAAAAAAAGGGGGTTTGTAGAATGAAAAATCAATAATATCAGAAGTAGATTAAAGGCATGACTGTAGACACTGAAAGTGGGATATCAGTCCTTGTATATTCAGACATACAGATGTACATCAGTGAAGGGCATTGTAGCAGCATATGCATAAAGTCGCAGGTGAACATTAGCATAACGTAAAGAAAAAGGAGGCCCCAACTGTGTCTATCTCAGAACCAGGACCTCTGAGGAGTGATCCTGCCCTCTTGTGGTCCCTCCCCCTCAATAAACTCCGCCCACATTAGGGCTGCTTCCATAAATTTCCCGGGCTGGTGTTCGATCCCAATCCGCACCTCTTTATAAGCATTACTTGTTCACACTCAAAATTACAGGACTTCACCCACTCTGTGGAATGCCCTCCCATGCACAATAAGACTCACCTCTAGTCTCCAAAGCTTTAAACGTTCCCTGAGAACTCACCTCTTCAGACCCACCCACATAACCTTCAGTGCTTCCCTATCTAATTACATCCTCTCTGTACAGTACACATAACATCACATATCTTGTCCTTCTTTGCTCTCACACCCTCCTGACTCTTGGCCAACATTGCTGGGTGATCATATCATTCAACCCATTAAGAACCTAGCAATCTGGTGGACCATTATGCAATAGGTAGAATCTATCCTTGTGTATCAATATCTATTTCCCTATAGATTGTAAGCTTGCAAGCATGGCCTTCATACCTCTATATCTGTCTGTTTTTACCCATTGTGTTCTCTTACTGTTGTTCTAATTGAAAAGTGCAATGGAATATGGGCCCTCATTCCGAGTTGTTCGCTCGCTAGCTGCTTTTAGCAGCATTGCACACGCTAAGCCGCCGCCTACTGGGAGTGTATCTTAGCATAGCAGAATTGCGAACGAAAGATTAGCAGAATTGCGAATAGAAATTTCTTAGCAGTTTCTGAGTAGCTCAAGACTTACTCAGCCATTGCAATCAGTTCAGTCAGTTTCGTTCCTGGTTTGACGTCACAAACACACCCAGCGTTCGCCCAGACACTCCCCCGTTTCTTCAGACACTCCCGCGTTTTTCCCAGAAACGCCAGCGTTTTTTCGCACATGCCCAGAAAACGGACAGTTTCCGCCCAGAAACACCCACTTCCTGTCAATCACAGTACGATCACCAGAACGATGAAAAATCCTCGTTATGCCGTGAGTAAAATACCTAACTTTTGTGTAAAATAACTAAGCGCATGCACTCTGCGAACCTTGCGCATGCGCAGTAAGCGACTAATCGCAATATAGCAAAAATCGGCAACGAGCGAACAACTCGGAATGACCCCCATGCTGCGCTATATAACAAACTGTTAATAAATAAATAAATAAATAAAATAAATGAGGCCAGAACATCAGGATTATCATGTATTGTCAAGGTTTTGGTCATTGTATATAAAGTATATAAATTTTGTGCGCTTAATATCACACTAGACAAATTTTATAATAATAATAATAGTAATAATAATAATAATAATAATAATAATTTTATCTATATAGCACTTTTCCTCCAATAGGACTCAATGGCCCTCATTCCGAGTTGTTCACTCGCTAGCTGCTTTTAGCAGCATTGCACACGCTAGGCTGCCGCCCTCTGGGAGTGTATCTTAGCATAGCAGAATTGCGAATGAAAGATTACCAGAATTGCGAATAAATAATTCTTAGCAGTTTCTGAGTAGCTCGAGACTTACTCCTACACTGCGATCAGCTCAGCCCGTTTCGTTCCTGGTTTGACGTCACAAACACGCCCTGCGTTCGGCCAGCGACTCCCCCGTTTCTCCAGACACTCCTGCGTTTTATTCTGGCACGCCTGCGTTTTTCCGCACACTCCCAGAAAACGGGCAGTTTCCGCCCAGAAACACCCACTTCCTGTCAATCACACTCCGATCACTTCAACGATGAAAATTCTTCGTTCGGACGTGAGTAAATCTACTAAGTTTTATGCTAAAATACTTAGCGCATGCGCGCTGCGTACCATACGCATGCGCATTTTTGCCTTAATCGCTCCGTTGCGAAAATCGTCAATGAGCGAACAACTCGGAATGAGGGCCAATGTTCTTTACATTTGCATTTAAGAACACAAATTATGAAATAAGCTTACCAGAGTTTTGTTTGGAACTAAGGGGGACATTTACTAAGCAGTGATAAGAGCGGAGAAGTGAGCCAGTGGAGAAGTTGCCCATGGCAACCAGTCAGCTCTGAAGTAACATCTATAATTTGCATACTATAAAATTATACAGAGCTGCTGATTGGTTGATGGGGCAACTTCTCTACTGGCTCACTTCTCCACTCTTATCACTGCTTAGTAAATGTCCCCCTAAAGGGACAATGAAGAAATACTTATGTAAATAGGTAAATCTTGAGTCTTGAGTCAGTGCCGCAAAGCAAAAAACCTTGCCTCTACCCCCAGATGAGTTCTGTGAGATTCTAATATTTCCTCATCTACAGATCGCAGATCCTTCAGGTATTTTGGACTCTAATTATGTAGGGCTTTGTAAGACCAGTAGGCCAATCTTGAAATAGATTTGCCATCTTACTGGCAGCCAGTGAAGGGAGTAGAGAATAGGAATAGAAACTTTTTAGGTTTTGAGGTTAAGTACGAAGATCTTGTGCTATTCAGTTATATCAAAATGTAGTATTTTAAATTGAAAAAAATTGCTTATTGGAATTATTATTATATGTAATGTCAGCCAATATCTTGAAGAGTTTAATATTAAAGGGTTTAATAAGTGTAGTTACAGTGGTAGAAAATAGATGACAAAGCGGCATATTTATTAAATTGATCCCAATAATTTTAACTTCTTATGGACACTTATCGCAGGAATAAAAAATTAAGGTTCGCTTAAATGTAGACTATTCATATATGCAGAAACAGGGACTCAGATAGGATTACTTTACTTCAGGGTGCAGAACCTGGCTGAAACTACTGCAGATGCACAGAGTATGAGGGGAATCCTTTGGATCAATCTGTGAAAAAAAAATGTGTTAGAGTAGCCCAAATGCTACTATAAAGAAACATCATCTAAGGAGACGTCAGCTACCTGGGCCAATATTCGGAATGATTCTCATTATGGAGCTTGGTAAATCTGACAATTAAGCATCACTGTTTCTATGGGGGTTGCTTTTGCAATTGAAAACTGAGGGATCACACCAGATCTGATATCTGCTGTGGTCCCCTGTACATAGAGATGAGCGGGTTCGGTTCCTCGGAATCCGAACCCCCCCGAACTTCACCCATTTTACACGGGTCCGAGGCATACTTGGATTCTCCCATATGGCTCGGTTAACCCGAGCGCGCCCGAACGTCATCATCCCGCTGTCGGATTCTCGCGAGATTCGGATTCTATATAAGGAGCCGCGCGTCGCCGCCATTTTTCACTCGTGCATTGGAAATGATAGTGAGAGGATGTGGCTGGCGTCCTCTCACTTTGTTTCAGGGGGCTGCATATCTTTATTCTGGGGACCAGCAGTATTATAGGAGGAGTACAGTGCAGAGTTTTGCTGACCAGTGACCACCAGTATTATACGTTCTCTGCCTGAAAAACGCTCCATATCTGTGCTGCATTGTAGTATATAGTAGGAGTACAGTGCATAATTTTGCTGACCACCAGTATATAATATATAGGAGTACGGTACAGAAGGCCACTGCTCTACCTACCTCTGTGTCGTCAAGTATACTATCCATCCATACCTGTGGTGCATTTCAGTTTTGCACAGTTTGCTGACCACCAGTATATAATATATAGCAGTACGGTACAGTAGGCTACTGCTCTACCTACCTCTGTGTCGTCAAGTATACTATCCATCCATACCTGTGGTGCATTTAAGTTTTGCACAGTTTGCTGACCACCAGTATATAATATATAGCAGTACGGTACAGTAGGCTACTGCTCTACCTACCTCTGTGTCGTCAAGTATACTATCCATCCATACCTGTGGTGCATTTAAGTTTTGCACAGTTTTCTGACCACCAGTATATAATATATAGCATTACGGTACAGTAGGCCACTGCTCTACCTACCTCTGTGTCGTCAAGTATACTATCCATCCATACCTGTGGTGCATTTCAGTTTTGCACAATTTGCTGACCACCAGTATATAATATATAGCAGTACGGTACAGTAGGCCACTGCTCTACCTACCTCTGTGTCGTCAAGTATACTATCCATCCATACCTGTGGTGCATTTCAGTTGTGCGCAGTATATATAGTAGTAGGCCATTGCTATTGATACTGGCATATAATTCCACACATTAAAAAATGGAGAACAAAAATGTGGAGGGTAAAATAGGGAAAGATCAAGATCCACTTCCACCTCGTGCTGAAGCTGCTGCCACTAGTCATGGCCGAGACAATGAAATGCCATCAACGTCGTCTGCCAAGGCCGATGCCCAGTGTCATAGTAGAGAGCATATAAAATCCAAAACACAAAAGTTCAGTAAAATGACCCAAAAATCAAAATTAAAAGCGTCTGAGGAGAAGCGTAAACTTGCCAATATGCCATTTACGACACGGAGTGGCAAGGAACGGCTGAGGCCCTGGCCTATGTTCATGGCTAGTGGTTCAGCTTCACATGAGGATGGAAGCACTCATCCTCTCGCTAGAAAAATGAAAAGACTTAAGCTGGCAAAAGCACAGCAAAGAACTGTGCGTTCTTCTAAATCACAAATCCCCAAGGAGAGTCCAATTGTGTCGGATGCGATGCCTGACCTTCCCAACACTGGACGGGAAGAGGTGGCGCCTTCCACCATTTGCACGCCCCCTGCAAGTGCTGGAAGGAGCACCCGCAGTCCAGTTCCTGATAGTCAAATTGAAGATGTCACTGTTGAAGTACACCAGGATGAGGATATGGGTGTTGCTGGTGCTGAGGAGGAAATTGACAAGGAGGATTCTGATGGTCATGTGGTTTGTTTAAGTCAGGCACCCGGGGAGACACCTGTTGTCCGTGGGACGAATATGGCCATTGACATGCCTGGTCAAATTACAAAAAAAATCACCTCTTCGGTGTGGAATTATTTTAACACAAATGCGGACAACAGGTGTCAAGCCGTGTGTTGCCTTTGTCAAGCTGTAATAAGTAGGGGTAAGGACGTTAACCACCTCGGAACATCCTCCCATATACGTCACCTGCAGCGCATTCATCATAAGTCAGTGACAAGTTCAAAAACTTTGGATGACAGAGGAAGCAGTCCACTGACCACTAAATCCCTTCCTCTTGTAACCAAGCTCCTGCAAACCACACCACCAACTCCCTCAGTGTCAATTTCCTCCTTACACAGGAAAGCCAATAGTCCTGCAGGCCATGTCACTGGCAAGTCTGACGAGTCCTCTCCTGCCTGGGATTCCTCCGATGCATCCTTGAGTGTAACGCCTACTGCTGCTGGCGCTGCTGTTGTTGCTGCTGGGAGTCGATCGTCATCCCAGAGGGGAAGTTGGAAGACCACTTGTACTACTTCCAGTAAGCAATTGACTGTCCAACAGTCCTTTGCGAGGAAGATGAAATATCACAGCAGTCATCCTGCTGCAAAGCGGATAACTCAGGCCTTGGCAGCCTGGGCGGTGAGAAACGTGTTTCCGGTATCCACCGTTAATTCACAGGCAACTACAGACTTGATTGAGATACTGTGTCCCCGGTACCAAATACCATCTAGGTTCCATTTCTCTAGGCAGGCGATACCGAAAATGTACACAGACCTCAGAAAAAGAGTCACCAGTGTCCTAAAAAATGCAGTTGTACCCAATGTCCACTTAACCACGGACATGTGGACAAGTGGAGCAGGGCAGACTCAGGACTATATGACTGTGACAGCCCACTGGGTAGATGTATTGCCTCCCGCAGCAAGAACAGCAGCGGCGGCACCAGTAGCAGCATCTCGCAAACGCCAATTCGTTCCTAGGCAGGCTATGCTTTGTATCACCGCTTTCCAGAAGAGGCACACAGCTGACAACCTCTTACGGAAACTGAGGAACATCATCGCAGAATGGCTTACCCCAAATGGACTCTCCTGGGGATTTGTGACATCGGACAATGCCAGCAATATTGTGCGTGCATTACATCTGGGCAAATTCCAGCACGTCCCATGTTTTGCACATACATTGAATTTGGTGGTGCAGAATTATTTAAAAAACGACAGGGGCGTGCAATAGATGCTGTCGGTGGCCCGAAGAATTGCGGGCCACTTTCGGCATTTAGCCACCGCGTGCCGAAGACTGGAGCACCAGCAAACACTCCTGAACCTGCCCTGCCATCATCTGAAGCAAGAGGTGGTAACGAGGTGGAATTCAACCCTCTATATGCTTCAGAGGATGGAGGAGCAGCAAAAGGCCATTCAAGCCTATACATCTGCCTACGGTATAGGCAAAGGAGGGGGAATGCACCTGACTCAAGCGCAGTGGAGAATGATTTCAACGTTGTGCAAGGTTCTGCAACCCTTTGAACTTGCCACACGTGAAGTCAGTTCAGACACTGCAAGCCTGAGTCAGGTCATTCCCCTCATCAGGCTTCTGCAGAAGAAGCTGGAGACATTGAAGGAGGAGCTAAAACAGAGCGATTCCGCTAGGCATGTGGGACTTGTGGATGGAGCCCTTAATTCGCTTAACCAGGATTCACGGGTGGTCAATCTGTTGAAATCAGAGCACTACATTTTGGCCACCGTGCTCGATCCTAGATTTAAAACCTACGTTGTATCTCTCTTTCCGGCAGACACAAGTCTGCAGAGGTTCAAAGACCTGCTGGTGAGAAAATTGTCAAGTCAAGCGGAACGTGACCCGTCAACAGCTCCTCCTTCACATTCTCCCGCAATTGGGGGTGCGAGGAAAAGGCTAAGAATTCCGAGCCCACCCGCTGGCGGTGATGCAGGGCAGTCTGGGGCGAGTGCTGACATCTGGTCCGGACTGAAGGACCTGCCAACGATTACTGACATGTCGTCTACTGTCACTGCATATGATTCTCTCACCATTGAAAGAATGGTGGAGGATTATATGAGTGACCGCATCCAAGTAGGCACGTCAGACAGTCCGTACGTATACTGGCAGGAAAAAGAGGCAATTTGGAGGCCCTTGCAGAAACTGGCTTTATTTTACCTAAGTTGCCCACCCTCCAGTGTGTACTCCGAAAGAGTGTTTAGTGCAGCCGCTCACCTTGTCAGCAATCGGCGTACGAGGTTACTTCCAGAAAATGTGGAGAAGATGATGTTCATCAAAATGAATTATAATCAATTCCTCCGTGGAGACATTCACCAGCAATTGCCTCCAGAAAGTACACAGGGACCTGAGATGGTGGATTCCAGTGGGGACGAATTAATAATCTGTGAGGAGGTGGACATCTTGCCTCTGTAGAGCCAGTTTGTGCAAGGAGAGATTGATTGCTTCTTTTTTGGTGGGGGCCCAAACCAACCAGTCATTTCAGTCACAGTTGTGTGGCAGACCCTGTCGCTGAAATGATGGGTTTGTTAAAGTGTGCATGTCCTGTTTATACAATATAAGGGTGGACAATTCCATCTTGCACCTCTTTTTTCTTTCATTTTTCTTTGCATCATGTGCTGTTTGGGGACTATTTTTTTGAAGTGCCATCCTGCCTGACACTGCAGTGCCACTCCTAGATGGGCCAGGTGTTTGTGTCGGCCACTTGTGTCGCTTAGCTTAGTCATCCAGCGACCTTGGTGCAAATTTTAGGATTAAAAATAATATTGTGAGGTGTTCAGAATAGACTGAAAATGAGTGGAAATTATGGTTATTGAGGTTAATAATACTATGGGATAAAAATGACCCCCAAATTCTATGATTTAAGCTGTTTTTGAGGGGTTTTTGTAAAAACACCCGAATCCAAAACACACCCGAATCCGACAAAAAATTTTCAGGGAGGTTTTGCCAAAACGCGTCCGAATCCAAAACACAGCCGCGGAACCGAATCCAAAACCAAAACACAAAACCCGAAAAATGTCCGGTGCACATCACTACCTGTACATACATTCTGTGGATGATTAATATTTGTGGATACAATCCAAATATAGCTACAGTAGTTTCTGTGGATATCCTGCAGATAGTTTGTGAGAAACATGCTTTAAAGTAACACAAGTACAGTATATTCTAAATGATGAATTAGAAGAAAACTGTCTTTGGCTTAACGATATTGGATTCAGTGAAACACATAGTTGTGGTAGATACTTTACCCTTGGGAGACAGGGGTTCCATAAATAGCAAGTTAAAGATTTGCTATTTTTCCAAGACGTGGATGCCAACATGGACTAAAAAGGAAAAAAGCACTTATGCGAACAATAAACAGGTGGATGATTGTGTGTGAGGGCGTGTTTATATTTATGATCAATTATTTTTATATTTATATTTCTGAGTTTGGGTGTCATTTTTTTAAAAAATTGGTACACTGGGATGTAGTTGGCAACCTGGTGTTCTGACTGCCAACGGGATTCCGTACCCAACCGGGTACACAATACCTAATTAAGTGCCAGCATACACTGGCAGCCATGAATATTTATGGAGTTTTTACCAGTGCCATTATACCCAGTCTCAAGGAACACCCCATACTATAGCGCTATCAGCGCTGGTTGGCATAGCCTAATGCTGGTAACACCATTTTCAGGGAGAGTCAGCACTTTTTCCCAATAAAGCAAGGAGGTCAGTGTATAATAAGCATGGATTTTCAACGAGATGGGTGGCATCAGATATGCCTCCAAAAAGGGAGCTTTAACACATCCTTACATCACTAGAGCTATGTCAGCTCATCCATTCCCTTCCACCTTTCTAAGTGAAGAGAGTGGCAAGGTGAAGATATGGATATGTACACTGTGGGAAAGTGCATTATGTGCTGGCTGTAAATCCAACTCTACATAAAACCCTCTATTTGTAATTAGTATATTTTAGGCATGTGCTCAAATTATAAAAAAAAACCTTATACTGTATGTGAAAAATGTAGGTCCCAAGCAATCCAAATAACATTTCCCATTGGTATATATTTCCTTTACTATTTACTCATACCACAATTACATTTAAAGAAATTAAAGAAATGCAAAAGAAAGTGTATACATTGACTCTAACCCTAATCTAACCATAATGTAACCCTAATCACATCCTAACTCTAATCTAACCCTAACCTTAACCATAATCTGACCCTAGTTACAGCCTAATTTTAACACTAATCTTAAGTAAAGTAGCAGTGAAAGGATTCATAAGGGACAGCTGATCTTTGGATCAGCTGTCTCCACACTGAAGCAGTATTGAATTACTCTAGTGAGTAATTATCCACCAGGCCAAGGATAATTAATATAGGAATAGGCCCCTTAATGTCCACCAGCCGGGATCTTGAACATATACCTACAAAAGTAGGGGAAAATTAACATAGAAATTAAGTATAGGGTCCATTAATTATAAAGGTCCATTAATCATAGGGTACATTAATTAACATTTTCACTTACTTTTGTAGAAATTAAGTATAGGGTCCATTAATTGTAAAGGTAGCTGATATATCTTCTACCTGCCTTTCAGTCACGATCTGGCCTGCTGTCCCCATTGACCAAAATTAATTAAGCTCCAAAATTTTTGTTGCATGACGCCCGGAACCTTCGCCGTCTTCAGATGGCGCAGACTCTCTCCTTCCTATAGGAAACTTAGCACGCTAGCAGTGCTAACTTTCATTGCCACCAAACTAGTGGTGAGAAAGAACGCGAGGATAGCTGATATTCGGATCAGCTGTCCACACACACACACACACACACACACACACACACACACACGCACGCAAAGTTGAATTTTAATATCCAACACTGCTAGTCAGAGTGAGTTGGGTACTGAAATAGCACTGCCAAATGGCTTAATGAATAGACTCCAAAGAGCTCTAAGACATGAATGTTTAAATGAAATGGGATACTTTGTATTTAGCAAAATTATTATATCATCATGAATCAATACAGAGTTGGAGGGGAATAAAAGTGTGAAAAATAAAGATATACAGCAAGTAGAGTGTGTTATTTGTAGAGTGTGTTATTTGATCAAATCATATGCCTAGGTCTTTCAGGAATAATTACATTAAAAGTCAGTGACTGGCGTCTACTAAATAATATTAACTTACTTTACATGTATCCGTAACTGGACAATTTCTCCTTTAAGGCTACGGCTATTATACAGTACTTGTTAAAAGCCTGTCAAAAAGGTGGACACCTGGGCTGGATTATAGGGGGGAGGGGGAATTGCAGAGGTGAGGAGCAGCTTTAGCATATATATATATATATATATATATATAGATAGCTAAAGCTGTAGCTATAGTATATGTAGTGTATATATACTAAAACATTTAACTTTATGAAAGCTAACTTCAATATGCTGAGACAGGCACTAAACGACATTGACTGGGAAGTTCTGTTTCATGGTAAAGACACATCGGAAATGTGGGTAGCTTTAAAAGGGTTGCCTGATAGCAATATTCACAAATTAATTCCCATGAGCAGTAAACGGAGTACTAAACATAAGCCTATGTGGCTTAATAAGGAGGTCAAAGAAGCAATGGCTAAAAAGAGGCGGCTTTCAAAATATTTAAATCTAATGAAGGGGAGGAGTCATTCCAGCATTATAAGAAATGCAATTAAAAAATGCAAAAAAGTAATAAGGGCAGCTAAAATTGTAAACGAAAAGCAAATCGCTATAGAGAGTAAAACCAATCCTAAAAAGTTTTATAAATACATAAACAGTAAAAAGTTAAAGGAGAATGTAGGCCCATTAAAAGATGAATTGGGAGCTTTGATAAACAATGATAAAATAAAAGCTGAATACTGAACAATATTTTCCCCTCAGTATTCATCAGGGAGGATCAGACAGTGAGTGTAGTGCATAACGATAGTGAAGGTAATGACTCTTGGCTTGATGCTTGTTTAAGTGAGGAAGTAGTCCTGGAGAGACTAAGCAACATAAAGATTAATAAATCACCAGGCCCAGATGGTTTTCATCCTAGGGTTATTATGGAGCTTAGGTCGCAACTAGCAAAACCACTATACTTGATTTTCCATAGTTCAGTTACAACAGGCATGGTACCAAAGGATTGGCGCATAGCTGAGGTAGTGCCTTTATTTTAAAAGGGAACTAAAAATAATCCTGATAACTATAGACCCGTTAGTTTAACCCCTATAGTGGGTAAAAAATTGGAAGGTATTTTGAGGGATAGCATAGAGGATTATCTGCAGGTTAATAAGATTATTAGCAAAAGTCAGCATAGGTTTGTAAGGGACAGATCATGTCAAACTAACTTAATTAGCTTCTACGAGGAAGTGAGCGAAAATCTTGACCAGGGAAAATCAGTGGATGTGGTGTATTTAGATTTTGCAAAAGCCTTCAATACAGTGCCTCACAGGAGAATGGTCATCAATTTGAGGGAACTTGGCCTAGGATATACTATTTGTACATGGATAGGTAATTGGCTGGATAACAGAGTACAACGAGTAGTGGTCAACAGAATGTTCTCCAGCTGGGCATCAGTAGTCAGCGGAATACCACAAGGGTCCGTACTTGGCCCGCTACTGTTCAATATATTTATAAGTGATCTAGGAATAGGCCTGGAAAGCACAGTGTCAATATTTGCAGATGTTACTAAACTGTGTAAGGTAATTAATTCAGAAAGCGATGTGGAGTCTCTACAGAATTAATTATTTAAACTTGAAACCTGGGTGTATCAATGGGGAATGAGGTTCAATATAGGAAAATGAAAAACTTATGCATTTTGGGACAAAAAACACACATGCATCCAATACTCTTAATGGGGAAAATATAGGGGTAACTGTGGTGGAAAGAGATTTGGGGGTGCTCATAGATAATAGGCTTAATAACAGTACACAATGTCAAAATGCAGCAAAAAAGGCAAATAAAGTGCTTGCATGCATAAAACGGGGCATTGAGACAAGGGACGAGGATGTAATCATGCCACTGTACAAATCATTGGTACGTCCACATCTTGAATATTTTGTTCAGTTTTGGGCACCATATTCTAAAAAAGATATCGGGGAACTAGAAAGAGTTCAAATACGAGCTACCAAATTGATTAAAGGGTTAGAGACACTGGAGTACAAGGAAAGGCTTACTAGGTTAAATATGTATACACTAGAAAAGAGGCATCTAAGGGGAGACATTATTAATATCTTCAAATATGTAAAGGGTCATTACAAGGAGTTAGTAGAGGATTTATTAAAAGAACTCTGTATAGGACACGTGGGCACTCGCTGAGGCTAGAGGAGGGTTCTTCACTGTAAGGGCATTAAAGATTTGGAACTCCCTGCCAGAGAAGATAATAACAGCAGAGTCTATAAATGCATTTAAGAATGGACTAGACAAATTTTTAACTGGGAAAAGTATCCAGGGTTATAGCTTTTAACATAGTGACATAATATCTGGGAGTTGTAACAATCATAGTTGTCAATTGGTAATAAACCATTACTTCAGCAGGTGCATTATAATATGAACATCTTAACACAGAATACAGGTGGAACCCGATGGGCATTTTGCCTCTTTTCAACCTCACTAGCTATATATATATATATATATACACATACACACACACACACACACACACACACACACACAGACACACACACACACACACACACACTGTATATGTGTAATGGGCACGCTGTAACAATGCTGCACTCAGTCGCGTAACTAGAAAATTCTCTGGTGTCCCCCTCCCCCCTACATAATTGCCACCAGAAAAGTGATGAAGTGGCACTAAAATGGGTGTGGCTTTACTGAAAGAGGCATGGCATTGCAGGAAAAGACTACTTTATACCCCAGTTTTTTAACCTGTATGCGGAGACATTGGCCACCACAGGGAAAAAAAATAATAATCCTGATTCATGCCCCTAACATTTTTTTTTCATTTTTCCTCCTTATAGTAATGCCCCTTACACATTATGACACACACTGCAATGGTCCTTAGACATTATGCCACACACCATAATGCCCATTACACAATATGTCACACACCGTAATTCCACTGACACATTATGCCACACACCGTAATGCCTGTGACACATTATGCCACACACTGCAATGCCCGTTATAAATTATGCCACACAGTGCAATGCTCCTGAGACATTATACCACACACCATAATGCCCATTACACAATATGCCACACATAGTAATGCCCCTGACATATTATGACACACACTGTAATGCCTGTGACACATTATGCCATGCATCGCAATACCCGTTATACATTGTGCTACACACTGCAATGTCCCTGAGACATTATACCACATACAATGCGCGTGATACAGTATACCACACACCACAATGTCTGTGATACATTATGCCATATACCGCAATGTCCGTGATACAGTATACTACTTACAACAATGTCCGTGATACATTATGCCATAAACCGCAATGCCCATTATACATTAAGCCACACATCGCAATGCACGTTATACATTATGCCACACACAGCAATGCCCATTACACATAAAGCCCTACAGTAAGGCTTCTAATTACTTTTATATTGCATGATCATTGCCAAGGGTTTCATGATCTTGGTTCCATGCATGGTGCCAGGGGTTTTCCTGCTCAGGGTGTCATGCTCGTTGCCAGGGTTTTCATGCACTGGATGTTATGCTTGTTGAGAGAGGTTTCATGCGCTGGGTGTCAAGCTCATTGTCAAGGGGTAATGCTTGTTGCCAGGGGGTTCATGCACTGTGTGTCATGCTTGTTGCTAGAGAGTAATGCCTGTTGCCAGGGATTTCGTGAGCTGGATGTCATGCGTGTTTCCAGTGGGTAATGCTCATTGCCATGGGGTTTTCATGCTCGCTACCAGGAATGCCAGGGTGGCAAGGTGCAGCTTTGGCTCATGCAAATTGCGTACGCAGCGCATGCACAGTCTTTTTCGATAACCGGCCAAATTGTAAAAAAGTACAATTGCGATCCATGCTGAATGAGGGCCTTAGAGTTGACCAGATGTCAAAATGTTGTGTTGACTTATCTGCATCACCACTGAGTCTCTTGGGAAAGCTTAGCAGGCACCAGAGAAACTGAAGGAGGAGATGTTGTCATGTCATGTACCACTTGAGCTGACAACTTGCTCACCAGGAGCTCTTAAGATCTGGGTCAGTTGAAAAGAAAGACACAACACATCACTTAAATCTAGGATCAAGCACAGATGCCGAAACATACTGACCCAATTTTAAAGATGTTGACAACCCTTTGATCCTGTCATGCCTGAGGGTTGGGTTTGGTTTGGGCATGTGTTTGTGGATGGAGCTGACACAGAGAGAGTATAAATGAACTGAGGAGGCTTTAACCAGGTATGATGCATGTACTTGAAAGAATCGTTGGTGGTCTAGCAGTGACAAACCCAGAGGTAGATATAATAATAAATGAAGCTTTTAATAAAGAGCAACATCCATGATTCACTGCAGATACTGTATGCTGACAAAAGATACCAGGTTAGCCACAGAATGTCCTGGTACAGGTGAGGAATTGCATTTCTAGTAAAATGGAAACAAGATAGAAGTTGGTAGTGGGGACATACTGTAAGATCTCAATTAACTGTCTAAAACCAACTGCATTAATAGTAGATATTGGACTAATACTAGCATAGCTTTCATGGTGTCAGTGTTCAGCTGTGCGAGTGGTTGACAGCTTTCATATTTGCTTCCTTTTGCAAAGGATTGTTTAACAGTCAATAGTTGTTTGAAACTACTAGTAGTCTTCTTGGTCCCCTATTGGACTAAAGATCCAGCAGCAGCAGCAGCAGCAACAGGCAAAGCATTCAAGGATTCTTCTGAGTTTCTTGGATAGGGAAGTTGTCACTTAGCCTTATCAAATTGGATGCAGGACTGCTTCCGATCATTCATGAGGATATTGATAATGGTGGTGTTGGAGTGGAGATTGCAGGTCCTGGAATCTAGTTGAGAGAAGGGAGGGAGCTGATGCTGGACTGCTTGTTGTTATTTTTTTTAGCATAAGTTTCTGATTTTCCGAAAATCTTTTCATGAACTCAATGCACATAACCTAACGGAGGATTCCAGATGGTTATGGTCAATCCCTTTATTTACTGAGGCTTTACAAATGCTACAGATGGCTAGATAATTGTTGTCAGGATTTGGGTAAAAATATTCCACACATAAAAGGTAGATTTTTTTGATCTTATGCCCAGGAATGACAATGGCCTTCTTCTTAACATAAGCAAGAACTGGTTCCACTGGTGCCTGACTTACACAAACAACATCCTCATCATCAATCTCCTCATTAGTGCCAGTGTCAGCTATTCCCCCTTCCACAGTGGCATCCTCAATTTCTATGTCACCAGCTCATCCCCAGGTTTGCAGAAGGTGCAGAAATGGTGGAAGGTGGTTTCTGTTCAAGTTCATCATCAGAAAGGTCAGGCTCACACATAGCACTCATGGACACACTTAGACTCTCATTTCTGAACACACAATTCGTTCTACTGCCTTAGTGTTTTTTCAGCACGGATTTTCCAGTTTTGATTTTTTTTGAACACCTCTTCTACATTCTGAGTGAGAAGGTCTTGCATCATCATTAGGGGAAGAATAAGATGTGTCACTGACAGTTGCAGAACTACCAGTGATAAATAAAGGCGCAAACCTGAACCTTCTCTTGCCACTGCATGTGGTGAATGGCATGTTGGCAATTTTATGTTTTTCTGTAGTAACTTTTCCTTTTATTAGAGGTGTTTTTTATTTACCAACATAAAATATTGTTTGTTTTGTTTTAGATGCTCTGACTTAAACCCTCTTTGCCCTTGAGCTTCGGGTTTAGTAGATGACATTGAAGGACTTGTTTTGTCATGACTAGTGGCAAGTGCAGTGCTAGTATTTGGTTGCTGCTCCTGCTCTTCTCTTGACTGACCATGATCCACGTCGATGAACACACACAAGTTGTACGAAAAAAACTACTTTTTTTTTCTCCACAAATGACAACTCACACTACGGACTCACAGTGCTTATATTTGTGAACGCAGTGCAGCACAGTACCTACAGAAGACACAAGTTATACAATTTTTCTTCCGCAAATGACAACTAACGCTGCAAACTCAGTGCTTATATGCATGTGAAGTGAATGCAGTGGGGTACAGCACACATACATTGTACCAAAAAAACTATATTTTTTTTTAAAACTTTGTAACAAATGACAACTTCAACGGCGTACTCGCAGTGCTTATATTTGTGACACAGTGGGTACAGCCTCTGGAGTCACAGTGCTTATGTTATTTATGTGCACACAGTGGGGTATGGCTTGTGGAGTCACAGCAGAGGCGTATCTAGGGTAGGGCGAGTGGGGCACATGCCCTGGGCGCCTTGGCAGGCCCAGGAGAGGGGGGCGCTGCCGGCGTCCAGGGCATCATGCCCCACTCGCCCCCGTTAACCCTAAATGTGAGTGGAGGAGAGCGCAGTGTCTCTCCCTCCCCTCACCGACGCTGCCAGCACTAGCAGCGCTGCCAGCAGCGCTGCTGTGTCCGGTCTTCGGCGTTAGCCAATCAGAGCTTGCAGATTGGCTCCTGATTGGCTGCCGGTCCGCGAGCTCTGATTGGCTAGTGAACCGGCGCCAGACAGCCGCCGGAGACCTGGAGCGGTGAGGGAAAGGAGAGGCGCTGCGCTCTCCTCCCCTCACATAGCAACAGCTTACAAGCGGCCGGTAAGTGATGGGGGGGGGGTCCGGCGGCACAGTGGGGCATGTATCTGGCACCAAATGGGGCATGTAACTGGCACTGAGTGGCGCCTGGCACTGTGGGGCATGTATCTGGCACTGTGGGGCATGTAACTGGCACTGTGGGGCAATGTATCTGGCACTGTGGGGCAATGTAACTGGCACTGTGGGGCAATGTATCTGGCACTGTGGGGCATGTAACTGGCACTGTGAGGCATGTATCTGGCACTGTGGGGCAATGTAACTGGCACTGTGGGGCAATGTATCTGGCACTGTGGGGCAATGTATCTGGCACTGGGGCATGTATGGCACTGTGGGGCATGTATCTGGCATTGTGGGGCATGTAACTGGCACTGTGGGCAATGTATCTGGCACTGTGGGGCAATGTATCTGGAACTGTGGGGCAATGTATCTGGCACTGTGGGGCAATGTATCCGGCACTGTGGGGCATGTATCCGTCACTGTGGGGCATTGTATCCGGCACTGTGGGGCATTGTATCCGGCACTGTGGGGCAATGTAACTGGCACTGTGGGGCAATGTAACTGGCACTGTGGGGCATGTATCTGGCACTGAGTGGGGCATGTATCTGGCACTGAGTGGGGCACGTATCTGGCACTGTGGGGCAATGTAACTGGCACTGTGGGGCATGTATCTGGCACTGAGTGGGGCATGTATCTGGCACTGAGTGGGGCATGTATCCGGCACTGTGGGGCAATGTAACTGGCACTGTGGGGCATGTATCCAGCACTGTGGGGCAATGTAACTGGCACTGTGGGCCATTTTCAGTGGCCACACCCCTTCTGGAGCGTGGCCACACCCCTTCTGGTGTATGGCCACGCCCATTTTCCTCACATGCTCCTTCAGCGCGCGCACATGCTTCTTTTTGTGTGTTTTTTTTTTTTTGGGGGGTGCGCCATTTTCCATCTTGCCCTGGGCTCCGAAAACCCTAGTTACGCCTCTGAGTCACAGTAATTATATTTATCTGAATGCAATTGGGTACAGCACCTACAGCACTTCCCAGTTGTACAAAAAATATATCATCCCTCGGGGTACACTGCAAGCAGTGGCAAAACTATAACACCAGTGTAACATTTAGGATTACACAGCAACCCGTTTGACACACTTAGATCATAGCTGTATCTTCCATTTTCCTGCTCTATAAAATAATAAACAATGGCTTGCTAACTGCCTATACTGTATCTAGCATGGCCCATTTTCACACTAAGGGGACTGGAGACAGATAGGTCAGCACAGCACTGGAGTGGATGGACAGATACTCTAGTTCAGCTCAGCAGCACTTGAGTGGATGGACAGATAAGTCAGCTCAGCAGCACTGGAATGGATGGACAGATAAGTCAGCTCAGCAGCACTGGAATGGATGGACAGATAAGTCAGCTCAGCAGCACTGGAATGGATGGACAGATAAGTCAGCTCAGCACTGTAGTGGATGGACAGATAAGTCAGCTCAGCAGCACTGGAGTGGATGGACAGAAAAGTCAGCTCAGCACTGGAGTGGTTGGACAGATAGTTCAGCTCAGCACTGGAGTGGTTGGACAGATAGTTCAGCTCAGCACTGTAGTGGATGGACAGATAAGTCAGCTCAGCAGCACTGGAGTGGTTGGACAGATAGTTCAGCTCAGCACTGGAGTGGTTGGACAGATAGTTCAGCTCAGCACTGTAGTGGATGGACAGATAAGTCAGCTCAGCAGCACTGGAGTGGTTGGACAGATAGTTCAGCTCAGCACTGGAGTGGTTGGACAGATAGTTCAGCTCAGCAACAATGGAGTGGATGGATAGATAAGTCAGCTCAGCAGCACTGGAATGGATGGACAGATAAGTCAGCTCAGCAGCACTGGAATGGATGGACAGATAAGTCAGCTCAGCACTGTAGTGGATGGACAGATAAGTCAGCTCAGCAGCACTGGAGTGGATGGACAGAAAAGTCAGCTCAGCACTGGAGTGGTTGGACAGATAGTTCAGCTCAGCACTGTAGTGGATGGACAGATAAGTCAGCTCAGCAGCACTGGAGTGGTTGGACAGATAGTTCAGCTCAGCACTGGAGTGGTTGGACAGATAGTTCAGCTCAGCACTGTAGTGGATGGACAGATAAGTCAGCTCAGCAGCACTGGAGTGGTTGGACAGATAGTTCAGCTCAGCACTGGAGTGGTTGGACAGATAGTTCAGCTCAGCAACAATGGAGTGGATGGATAGATAATTCAGCTCAGCAGCATTGGAGTGGATGGACAGATAGGTCAGCTCAACACTGGAGTGGACAGATAGCTCAGCTCAGTACTGGACAGCAGAGACATCAGAGGCACACAGCTCTCCAGCATCTACTGTGAAATGGCAGTCGAATCTCGCTGCAAGGACTTATATCAAATCCAAAACCTTGGGATCCGACTCCAGGATGATGACCTTTTGCCTTGATTTGGAGTCCAAGCAAGGCGCAAAAACCTGACCTGGCGTTCAGATTCCCTCGGATCCTGGAAGTTTGGCTGGACTCATCTCTACTTATTAGTAATGCTGTTTTAAATTCTGTGTGCGAAAATGCTGATAATTGGTGACTTTTCATTAACATCTAAATGTGATTTAAATTAAATATAATTTAATTCAAAAACCACTAATAACATCACAATTGTATGTTTTATGTTTTACATTTTGGAAAACTCATCAGGACTGAGGATATTTAATAGCTTTTCATAAATGTGCCATTTGTTTCTATGAACACTAGACTGTCTCACAGAAAGACAGCTGAATGTCCTTGCAGCCTGCCTATCATAATACAATATTTGATTAGAGCGTAAATAACATAGGTACATACAAATCAAACTCCTCTTATAATATCAAAGTGTTTGTACACTTACAGTATATTGGTGAATTTTAGAAATGTCAAGTAGAACAATTTTGGAATATCAGAGGAACCCTGAACTTTTTTTGTATCAGGTACATCTCTTTATAGCAACAAAATACATGTTGGAAAATTGGCCTTTTTCAGCAAGATAATGCAACATGCCAGACATTTAGAAAAGTCTTGATGAGCATGACACTCAATGTTTCTTAATTTAATGACATTTGCAGTCATCTATCTGTGGGATGAGATGGAACAAACTATTGAAGCTGTGCCCTACTGTCTCGAGGTATCACATCTCCATATCTCTTTTAACACAAAAAGCTAGTTTAACCATCCTTTTGGGACCTTTAACTTTCAACTAAAAGTTATTCTAGTACAGAAAACTGGTTTTGCATTTATTGTGAGTGGGTTTGGGAACCCTTGCCTCTCTGCTTTGGTGTGGATAAAGGGAAAAAGCGACAATGCTGCTGTGGATTGAATTCCAGAGCAAGAGTAGAATCAGTGCACCTCCCGCCATCATCTAACACCAGACCTATGATAAGGATCCAACTTTTAATAAAATCCATTTGTTATTTTGGTGTACGACACAACCACTAGCTACTTTAGCTTGAAGCAAATATTGGAGTTGGTATGAATCTACATTCCTTTGTTACACTTTCATCACTATTTTAAGTTTATGACCCAAGTAATCCAACAGGCAAGTGGAGGAATAACTTATAATTACTTTCATGTACGTAATAAAATAGCCACATGATTTATATAAAGATCAGATTTAAATCAAAAGAACTGTCTTTAAACTCAAGCATTAATTTAACATTTTTTTCATCTTGATTAACTGATTTCTATGAAGTCAGATTGGCTCACACTGTCATTTAATTTTGACATGCCTTTCATAGAGGGAATAAGTGTTTTTTTTTGTAAGTCAGCCAAAGAGCCAACAGAAAGTCTCTGCATGTGGCTATCATTCACTGACACAAAATGGAGGAGAATGGATGACGTGTAAAAAGGAAACGGGAAGGACACACAATGATCTGTTAGGAATCTGAAGCAGTAGAATTGCAGTGTTAATAGAGACCACGTGACCTATTAATCAATAGAATACTGATCATGCAGTAAGGCTGATTTAATAAAGTAATTATGAATGGGTCAACACGGCAATATTCAGCTGCACCTGCTAATCCAGCCCGTGCTAAAGGCTATCTTGCCACTTTGTTGGTACTCCCTTTGAAAATGAATATATGCGGCACTGGTTTTTTTAGGTTGGGCTAACACAGTGGAACAGAAAACTCACACAGTTAATAAGTATATTCTAAAAAATTAAACAATAAAGCATTCTTAAAAACTGTTTTCCTAAGGCAGTCCATGTACCACCACAAAGGTATGGATGGGATAGCCAACAAAATGCTGGGGGTTATAGAAGTGTTATCAGCCTTCGATAACACTTTCATATATAGTATGGGGCAGTGAAAATTCACATTTTTGCCAGCAATAGGGCTTTTTGCCCTTTGGTAAATCACCATTTATACAAAACAGATAAAACAGATTACATTGCATTTTAAACACTTCATATTACATTAGGCTTTCTAACTCTTGCCATATGAACCTGATAACAAACATGCCAAAAACAATGATAGTTCAATATTCTCAGTCTGTACTTGAAGTTTATTTACAGACAATTTTGTAATGGCAGAATATTTGGCAATACATTAGACAATATATAGATCACTCAAGCTCTGCAGAAAAATGATTAGTACAGTACTTCATAATACAATATAATTTCCATTCATTGCAGTTTCTTGACATCTGATTCATAGGGCACCAGTTGCATAGCCTCAAATTATGTATTGCTTAATAAATATTTTTGTTTTTTTAATTTTCTGTATAATTAATACTTATATGATATTTGTTAATAGATTTATTTATGCAATATGAGACAGGGATATTTCCATTCCAGTGTATATACAAAATAGAGTTTGTACCTTCTCACATTTAATGACACACTCTACAGTATGTTTGTAATCTAAGAACACTTATCCCATTTGTAAAGGTTTATGCAGAAACTGCTTAATAACATTCATTCAAACAAATCTTGTTAATAGTGTGTGTCATACAATATCATCCGGGCTCCATGGGTGATGGCAGATGCAGCATAGCTGGGAGATGTGTGGGTTATGGTGACATCAGTGGCAAATATCCCATTAGGCATGTGAGGCACTAGTTGGGCACTTATTTGGGGACGGCACTTGGATGCTTATGTTGGTACTGTCAGCCCAAAATGTACCATAGTTGCCTACCCTCCCGTGTCCTCCGGGAGGCTCCAGTATCAGCCATAAATCACCTACTGCCCTGATTTGTAGGTCACATCTCCCAAATTCTTCAGATTCTGCCAGGGGTGACACTAGGGACTTTCTTTGCAAGAACAGTGATTTGCTGTAGCTGCTCAGGAGTCACTGCTTACAACTCTCATTACCCCCCCCCCCCCCCCCCCCCCCCCACTCCTTGTGGGTACCCTGACAGGAGAGAGAGAGACAGCAGAACATGATCACACATAGAGGTCTATTTACTAAGCCTTGGATGGAAGTAAATCCGACGGAGATAAAGTACCAACCAATCGGCTCCTAACTGTAATTTATCAAACCCAGCCTGTGACATGGCAGTTAGGAGCTGATTGGCTGGGACTTTATCTCTGTCAGATTTATCTCCATCCAAGGCTTAGTAAATAGACCCCATAGCCTCTTATCTGTGCTGGTGTGCAATGACCCATAGCGTGCTGCTGCTGCTGCTAGTGAGCTGTTAGGGTAAGAATTGTTGTTAGTAATCTTTCTTTAGTATGACACATTTGTTTAATTAGAGTATCTGGTGTCTGTAATTATTTGGCTAATGCTGTAATGGTATGAAAAACAGCACATCCAACAAATATAGGTAGTGCCTACAAGATAGAGGGGTCTATTTACTAAGCCTTGGATGGAGATAAAGTGGACAGAGATAAAGTACCAGCCAACCAGCTCCTAACTGTCATTATTCAAATACAGCCTGTGACATGGGAGTTAGGAGCTGATTGGCTGGTACTTTATCTCCAGCGACTTTATGTCCATCCAAGGCTTAGTAAATAGACCCCTCAGTCCAGTGTCCACAATAAAATAATATCAACTACACCAAAATCATAATTTACATATACAGGTTGAGTATCCCTTATCCAAAATGCTTGGGACCAGAGGTATTTTGGATATGGGATTTTTCCGTATTTTGGAATAATTGCATACCATAATGAGATATCATGGTGATGGGACCTAAGTCTAAGCACAGAATGCATTTATGTTACATATACACCTTATACACACAGCCTGAAGGTCATTTTAGCCAATATTGTTCTATAACTTTGTGCATTAAACAAAGTGTGTGTACATTCACACAATTCATTTATGTTTCATATGCACCTTATACACACAGCCTGAAGGTCATTTTAGCCAATATTTTTGATAACTTTGTGCATTAAACAAAGTGTGTCGACATTCACACAATTCATTTATGTTTCATATACACCTTATACACACAGCCTGAAGGTCATTTAATACAATATTATTAATAACTGTGTGTATTAAACAAAGTTTGTGTACATTGAGCCATCAAAAAACAAAGGTTTCACTATCTCACTCTCACTCAAAAAAGTCCGTATTTCGGAATATTCCACATTTCGGAATATTTGGATATGGGATACTCAACCTGTATGTTTAGGGATGAATTCACACTAATACCCCTTTTCCACTAGCTGTTTTTACCCGTGTTTTTGCACGGGGGCGCGCATCGACACGGTTTTTTAGTAGGTGGAAACGGGTCAACACGGGTTGAGTGACCCGGGAATCCAACCCGGCTATTTACCTGGGTAGAACACGGTAATGACACGGATAGCGGTGCAGTGGAAACGGTCATTACACGTGTTTTCAGACCCGAGTAACGCTCTGAGACGCTGATTGGCTGCTTCTGGGGCACTGGAAGATGATGTCATCCCTGGGAGACACGCTGGGCACATGCAGGCACCGCAGCAGCAAACAACACTACGCTGGGCACATGCAGGCATTGAGGCAGCAAACAAAACACTCTGAAGTCGCGCTGGGTACATACAGATATTTTTATTGCAGCAGCTTCCAAACAAACAGACAATATACAGCAGCAGAAGCTCCAGCACAGCAACATGGCTAGCCATACCTGGTCAGACACAGAGATCAAAGAGCTGCTTAATATTCGGGGAGAGGAAGAAATAAGAAGGCAGGTGACTGGAACAGTTAAGGATGCTATCGTCTACAAGAACATATCCCTTATGCTGGCAGAAAGGGGCATCCAAAAAACCCAGCAACAAGTCGTTAACAAATTGAAGGCACTACGCAGACAATTCACCAAAGTACACGACCATAACCGCAAGAAAAGTGGTGCTGGACGTATGGAATGGCCATATTATGACCTATGCTATAGTGTCTTCGGCAAAACTGCGATAACAAATCCCATAGCACTATCGTCATCCAGCTCTGCCAGTCGCCAGATGTCAGTCGACGAGGACTGTGACGAAACACAGCACAGCCTTCCCAGCTCACAATGCAGCCCATCATCCCCGCTGCTTATATCGGACAGCAGTTTCGAAGACTCGACCGTCAATGATGATTCCATCAGTGCCACTATTGAGGACGTACCACAGTCTCAGGCGGAGACGTCGCAACCCCCCAAGACCACGACTTTGCACTCAAATAGTAAGTATTACCATTACAAATACAGTTGCAGCAGTCCCTATATGTAAAGGCATGGTAATGTTGCAGAGTATAGCTAGTGTGCAGGTGGGAGAAGGCCACAAACACGTATATGCTACCACTGCTATTTTTATATTGTTGCTTACATTCTGTTTCATCTCCTTCACAGTCTACAACGTTCCACAGCGGAAAAAGAAACTGAAAAAAACAGAACAAACGGTCAAAGCAATGAAGTCCATTATCGTGGATCACCTGCGTGAGGCAGATAGTGAGCTCAATGCCCAGGAAGATGCACGGCTTGAGAGATTTCTTGCGTCAGAAAAAGAAATGCATCAAACTTTTATGAGTCAGTTAATGACCATGCATGATAGGCAGATGACATTTTTTGAACGCACGTTTGCACGTACCATAGGGAATACCACACAAACACAACAGCAAGACACAGCCTACCCACAGCACCCATATGGTCCATACAACTATGAGCCTCCCTCAAATCCCCCAACACAAATCCCGCAATCCTCAGAATTTCGGGTATATAGACAACTGCCTTAGAGCAGCGGGTTATAAAACAATGTTTGTGTTTTAAGGTTCTGTTTGCACTGTATCCTCAACCCTGATACATACAAATGCAAACATTATTTTGATTTTACAGAGTGCCCTGTTAGCACTTTAAACTTTTATATTGTTACCTCAGATAATGGGCAGTGGGATCCAGATATTAGGGCTACCTTTTTATATTGTTACCTCAGGAAATGTGCGGCAGTGTGATCCAAATATTGGGGGTAACCCGATACCTGCCAAACCAAACATTAGTTTTTTTTTTTTACAGAGTGCCCTGTTTGCACTTTACTCTTTTACTAGAGATGAGCGCCTGAAATTTTTCGGGTTTTGTGTTTTGGTTTTGGGTTCGGTTCCGCGGCCGTGTTTTGGGTTCGAACGCGTTTTGGCAAAACCTCACCGAATTATTTTTGTCGGATTCGGGTGTGTTTTGGATTCGGGTGTTTTTTTCCAAAAACACTAAAAAACAGCTTAAATCATAGAATTTGGGGGTCATTTTGATCCCAAAGTATTATTAACCTCAAAAACCATAATTTACACTAATTTTCAGTCTATTCTGAATACCTCACACTTCACAATATTATTTTTAGTCCTAAAATTTGCACCGAGGTCGCTGTGTGAGTAAGATAAGCGACCCTAGTGGCCGACACAAACACCGGGCCCATCTAGGAGTGGCACTGCAGTGTCACGCAGGATGTCCCTTCCAAAAAACCCTCCCCAAACAGCACATGACGCAAAGAAAAAAAGAGGCGCAATGAGGTAGCTGTGTGAGTAAGATTAGCGACCCTAGTGGCCGACACAAACACCGGGCCCATCTAGGAGTGGCACTGCAGTGTCACGCAGGATGGCCCTTCCAAAAAACCCTCCCCAAACAGCACATGACGCAAAGAAAAAAAGAGGCGCAATGAGGTAGCTGACTGTGTGAGTAAGATTAGCGACCCTAGTGGCCGACACAAACACCGGGCACATCTAGGAGTGGCACTGCAGTGTCACGCAGGATGTCCCTTCCAAAAAACCCTCCCCAAACAGCACATGACGCAAAGAAAAAAAGAGGCGCAATGAGGTAGCTGTGTGAGTAAGATTAGCGACCCTAGTGGCCGACACAAACACCGGGCCCATCTAGGAGTGGCACTGCAGTGTCACGCAGGATGTCCCTTCCAAAAAACCCTCCCCAATCAGCACATGATGCAAAGAAAAAGAAAAGAAAAAAGAGGTGCAAGATGGAATTATCCTTGGGCCCTCCCACCCACCCTTATGTTGTATAAACAAAACAGGACATGCACACTTTAACCAACCCATCATTTCAGTGACAGGGTCTGCCACACGACTGTGACTGATATGACGGGTTGGTTTGGACCCCCCCCAAAAAAGAAGCAATTAATCTCTCCTTGCACAAACTGGCTCTACAGAGGCAAGATGTCCACCTCATCTTCACCCTCCGATATATCACCGTGTACATCCCCCTCCTCACAGATTATCAATTCGTCCCCACTGGAATCCACCATCTCAGCTCCCTGTGTACTTTGTGGAGGCAATTGCTGCTGGTCAATGTCTCCGCGGAGGAATTGATTATAATTCATTTTAATGAACATCATCTTCTCCACATTTTCTGGATGTAACCTCGTACGCCGATTGCTGACAAGGTGAGCGGCGGCACTAAACACTCTTTCGGAGTACACACTTGTGGGAGGGCAACTTAGGTAGAATAAAGCCAGTTTGTGCAAGGGCCTCCAAATTGCCTCTTTTTCCTGCCAGTATAAGTACGGACTGTGTGACGTGCCTACTTGGATGCGGTCACTCATATAATCCTCCACCATTCTATCAATGTTGAGAGAATCATATGCAGTGACAGTAGACGACATGTCCGTAATCGTTGTCAGGTCCTTCAGTCCGGACCAGATGTCAGCATCAGCAGTCGCTCCAGACTGCCCTGCATCACCGCCAGCGGGTGGGCTCGGAATTCTGAGCCTTTTCCTCGCACCCCCAGTTGCGGGAGAATGTGAAGGAGGAGATGTTGACAGGTCGCGTTCCGCTTGACTTGACAATTTTGTCACCAGCAGGTCTTTCAACCCCAGCAGACCTGTGTCTGCCGGAAAGAGAGATCCAAGGTAGGCTTTAAATCTAGGATCGAGCACGGTGGCCAAAATGTAGTGCTCTGATTTCAACAGATTGACCACCCGTGAATCCTTGTTAAGCGAATTAAGGGCTGCATCCACAAGTCCCACATGCCTAGCGGAATCGCTCCGTGTTAGCTCCTTCTTCAATGCCTCCAGCTTCTTCTGCAAAAGCCTGATGAGGGGAATGACCTGACTCAGGCTGGCAGTGTCTGAACTGACTTCACGTGTGGCAAGTTCAAAGGGCATCAGAACCTTGCACAACGTTGAAATCATTCTCCACTGCACTTGAGACAGGTGCATTCCATCTCCTATATCGTGCTCAATTGTATAGGCTTGAATGGCCTTTTGCTGCTCCTCCAACCTCTGAAGCATATAGAGGGTTGAATTCCACCTCGTTACCACTTCTTGCTTCAGATGATGGCAGGGCAGGTTCAGTAGTTTTTGGTGGTGCTCCAGTCTTCTGTACGTGGTGCCTGTACGCCGAAAGTGTCCCGCAATTTTTCTGGCCACCGACAGCATCTCTTGCACGCCCCTGTCGTTTTTTAAAAAATTCTGCACCACCAAATTCAAGGTATGTGCAAAACATGGGACGTGCTGGAATTTGCCCATATTTAATGCACACACAATATTGCTGGCGTTGTCCGATGCCACAAATCCACAGGAGAGTCCAATTGGGGTAAGCCATTCCGCGATGATCTTCCTCAGTTGCCGTAAGAGGTTTTCAGCTGTGTGCGTATTCTGGAAAGCGGTGATACAAAGCGTAGCCTGCCTAGGAAAGAGTTGGCGTTTGCGAGATGCTGCTACTGGTGCCGCCGCTGCTGTTCTTGCGGCGGGAGTCCATACATCTACCCAGTGGGCTGTCACAGTCATATAGTCCTGACCCTGCCCTGCTCCACTTGTCCACATGTCCGTGGTTAAGTGGACATTGGGTACAACTGCATTTTTTAGGACACTGGTGAGTCTTTTTCTGACGTCCGTGTACATTCTCGGTATCGCCTGCCTAGAGAAGTGGAACCTAGATGGTATTTGGTAACGGGGGCACACTGCCTCAATAAATTGTCTAGTTCCCTGTGAACTAACGGCGGATACCGGACGCACGTCTAACACCAACATAGTTGTCAAGGACTCAGTTATCCGCTTTGCAGTAGGATGACTGCTGTGATATTTCATCTTCCTCGCAAAGGACTGTTGAACAGTCAATTGCTTACTGGAAGTAGTACAAGTGGGCTTACGACTTCCCCTCTGGGATGACCATCGACTCCCAGCGGCAACAACAGCAGCGCCAGCAGCAGTAGGCGTTACACGCAAGGATGCATCGGAGTAATCCCAGGCAGGAGAGGACTCGTCAGACTTGCCAGTGACATGGCCTGCAGGACTATTGGCATTCCTGGGGAAGGAGGAAATTGACACTGAGGGAGTTGGTGGGGTGGTTTGCGTGAGCTTGGTTACAAGAGGAAGGGATTTACTGGTCAGTGGACTGCTTCCGCTGTCACCCAAAGTTTTTGAACTTGTCACTGACTTATTATGAATGCGCTGCAGGTGACGTATAAGGGAGGATGTTCCGAGGTGGTTAACGTCCTTACCCCTACTTATTACAGCTTGACAAAGGGAACACACGGCTTGACACCTGTTGTCCGCATTTCTGGTGAAATACCTCCACACCGAAGAGCTGATTTTTTTGGTATTTTCACCTGGCATGTCAACGGCCATATTCCTCCCACGGACAACAGGTGTCTCCCCGGGTGCCTGACTTAAACAAACCACCTCACCATCAGAATCCTTCTGGTCAATTTCCTCCCCAGCGCCAGCAACACCCATATCCTCCTCATCCTGGTGTACTTCAACACTGACATCTTCAATCTGACTATCAGGAACTGGACTGCGGGTGCTCCTTCCAGCACTTGCAGGGGGCATGCAAATAGTGGAAGGCGCATGCTCTTCACGTCCAGTGTTGGGAAGGTCAGGCATCGCAACCGACACAATTGGACTCTCCTTGTGGATTTGGGATTTCAAAGAACGCACAGTTCTTTGCGGTGCTTTTGCCAGCTTGAGTCTTTTCAGTTTTCTAGCGAGAGGCTGAGTGCTTCCATCCTCATGTGAAGCTGAACCACTAGCCATGAACATAGGCCAGGGCCTCAGCCGTTCCTTGCCACTCCGTGTGGTAAATGGCATATTGGCAAGTTTACGCTTCTCCTCCGACAATTTTATTTTAGGTTTTGGAGTCCTTTTTTTTCTGATATTTGGTGTTTTGGATTTGACATGCTCTGTACTATGACATTGGGCATCGGCCTTGGCAGACGACGTTGCTGGCATTTCATCGTCTCGGCCATGACTAGTGGCAGCAGCTTCAGCACGAGGTGGAAGTGGATCTTGATCTTTCCCTAATTTTGGAACCTCAACTTTTTTGTTCTCCATATTTTATAGGCAGAACTAAAAGGCACCTCAGGTAAACAATGGAGATGGATGGATTGGATACTAGTATACAATTATGGACGGACTGCCACGGTTAGGTGGTATAAAAAAACCACGGTTAGGTGGTATATATTGTAATACAATTATGGATGGACGGACTGCCTGCCGAGTGCCGACACAGAGGTAGCCACAGCCGTGAACTACCGCACTGTACACTGGTTGATAAAGAGATAGTAGTATACTCGTAACAACTAGTATGACTGACTATGACGGTATAAAGAATGGAAAAAAAACCACGGTTAGGTGGTATATATTATAATACAATTATGGATGGACGGACTGCCTGCCGACTGCCGACACAGAGGTAGCCACAGCCGTGAACTACCGCACTGTACACTGGTTGATAAAGAGATAGTAGTATACTCGTAACAACTAGTATGACACTATGACGGTATAAAGAATGAAAAAAAAACCACGGTTAGGTGGTATATATTATAATAATACAATTATGGATGGACGGACTGCCTGCCGAGTTCCGACACAGAGGTAGCCACAGCCGTGAACTACCGCACTGTACACTGGTTGATAAAGAGATAGTAGTATACTCGTAACAACTAGTATGACTGACTATGACGGTATAAAGAATGAAAAAAAAACCACGGTTAGGTGGTATATATTGTAATACAATTATGGATGGACGGACTGCCTGCCGAGTTCCGACACAGAGGTAGCCACAGCCGTGAACTACCGCACTGTACACTGGTTGATAAAGAGATAGTAGTATACTCGTAACAACTAGTATGACTGACTATGACGGTATAAAGAATGAAAAAAAAACCACGGTTAGGTGGTATATATTATAATACAATTATGGATGGACGGACTGCCTGCCGACTGCCGACACAGAGGTAGCCACAGCCGTGAACTACCGCACTGTACACTGGTTGATAAAGAGATAGTAGTATACTCGTAACAACTAGTATGACACTATGACGGTATAAAGAATGAAAAAAAAACCACGGTTAGGTGGTATATATTATAATACAATTATGGATGGACGGACTGCCTGCCGACTGCCGACACAGAGGTAGCCACAGCCGTGAACTACCGCACTGTACACTGGTTGATAAAGAGATAGTAGTATACTCGTAACAACTAGTATGACACTATGACGGTATAAAGAATGAAAAAAAAACCACGGTTAGGTGGTATATATTATAATACAATTATGGATGGACGGACTGCCTGCCGAGTGCCGACACAGAGGTAGCCACAGCCGTGAACTACCGCACTGTACACTGGTTGATAAAGAGATAGTAGTATACTCGTAACAACTAGTATGACTGACTATGACGGTATAAAGAATGAAAAAAAAACCACGGTTAGGTGGTATATATTATAATACAATTATGGATGGACGGACTGCCTGCCGACTGCCGACACAGAGGTAGCCACAGCCGTGAACTACCGCACTGTACACTGGTTGATAAAGAGATAGTAGTATACTCGTAACAACTAGTATGACACTATGACGGTATAAAGAATGAAAAAAAAACCACGGTTAGGTGGTATATATTATAATACAATTATGGATGGACGGACTGCCTGCCGACTGCCGACACAGAGGTAGCCACAGCCGTGAACTACCGCACTGTACACTGGTTGATAAAGAGATAGTAGTATACTCGTAACAACTAGTATGACACTATGACGGTATAAAGAATGAAAAAAAAACCACGGTTAGGTGGTATATATTATAATAATACAATTATGGATGGACGGACTGCCTGCCGACTGCCGACACAGAGGTAGCCACAGCCGTGAACTACCGCACTGTACACTGGTTGATAAAGAGATAGTAGTATACTCGTAACAACTAGTATGACTATGACGACGGTATAAAGAAAGAAAAAAAAATACCACGGTTAGGTGGTATATAATTATACAATTATGGATGGACGGACTGCCTGCCGAGTGCCGACTGCCGACACAGAGGTAGCCACAGCCGTGAACTACCGCACTGTACTGTGTCTGCTGCTAATATAGACTGGTTGATAAAGAGATAGTATACAACAATATACTACTATACTGGTGGTCAGGCACTGGTCACCACTAGTCACACTGGCAGTGGCACTCCTGCAGCAAAAGTGTGCACTGTTTAATTTTAAATTAATATAATATTATGTACTCCTGGCTCCTGCTATAACAACCTGCAGTGCTCCCCAGTCTCCCCCACAATTATTATAAGCTTTTATACATTGATGTGCAGCACACTGGGCTGAGCTGAGTGCACACAGACTGAGTCACACTGTGTGACTGCTGTGTATCGTTTTTTTCAGGCAGAGAACGGATATAGCAGAGAACGGATATATTAAATAAAAGTTAACTTAACAACAACTGCACTGGTCACTGTGGTAAACTCTGTCTGCACAATCTCTCTCTCTTCTAATCTATTCTAATGGAGAGGACGCCAGCCACGTCCTCTCCCTATCAATCTCAATGCACGTGTGAAAATGGCGGCGACGCGCGGCTCCTTATATAGAATCCGAGTCTCGCGAGAATCCGACAGCGTCATGATGACGTTCGGGCGCGCTCGGGTTAACCGAGCAAGGCGGGAAGATCCGAGTCGCTCGGACCCGTGAAAAAAAAAGTGAAGTTCGTGCGGGTTCGGATTCAAAGAAACCGAACCCGCTCATCTCTATCTTTTACCTCAGGGCAGGTGTCTTCACCATGTGGCCCTCTAGCTGTTGTGGAAACACATAGCAACACATGCTGGTACATGTTGTTCCACAACAGCTGGAGGGACACATGTTGAAGACCCCTTGCGTTATGTGGAATTTTACAGTGACATGTTTGCACTTAAATATTTTATATTGTTACCTCAGAAAATGTGTGCCAACTGTTTAAAAGAAAAAATATAATAACAACTTTTGAACCAAATTTTTATAACTGAAAATCGAAATAAACAAAAATTGTTTGCACACAAAAATTTGTCTGTCTTCTCTACTGCAACATTGTTTGAAGATTAGCTGCAATGGTGGCCCTTATGCACTCGCTGGCAGCATCATGCCCCCCCACGCCTGGTGCATCATGTACAGCGACCCCCGCCCCATGATCATGTATATTCCACTCGGGGAGAAAGTTTTCCTTTTGAATCTCACATATGTTATGGAGAATGCAGCAGGCCGCTACTATATCTGGCATTATTTTCAAGTCCACATCATTCCTCTTCATGAGGCAGCGCCAGCGTCCTTTTAAACGCCCAAACGCATTCTCCACTGCCATACGGGCCGAACTTAGGGCATGGGTATATGATGTCTGTTCGGGGGATAAGTGAACATGCTGGGTGTAGCCCTTCATTAGCCAGCGCTGTAATGGGTATGCTGCATCACCAATGAGATGGACCGGGATGTCCACACCATGTACGATCACCGATTTCTGTTAATAAAACATTAATATTATTACAGGGGTAAAACTTGACTATTGGTTTATGGGCAAACATTTCAGTTTAAGTAGTAAATAATCTTACCTCTCGAGGGAAAAGCCATCCACCAAGCTTGTCCTCAGCAATACTGTAAAGATCGGAGTTGGCGAGAACCCTTGCATCATGTGACCGTCCTGGCCACCCTATGAAGACATCTGTGAAACTAAAAATAAAGGTTTATGCATTATCATAAAACAGGCCAAGCCTATTTCAAACACATTAGTGAAACAGTGCTTACCAGTATTTGTGGTCCACTACCGCTTGCAGAACAATGGAATGCCAACCCTTACGATTGTAATAGTCTGCTGGGTTGTCACGGGGGGCGATGATGGGGATGTGGGTCCCATCTATGGCACCAGCACACTGTGGGTAGCCACGCTTCTTAAACCCTTTTATAGTCTCATCTAGCCGCTGTCCTTGTGGCAAGGAAATAAAGCGATGGTACATGGTATCCAGCAATGCCCGCGTGACCTGGTAGACAATCTTGCAGACCGTGCCAATCCCTACTCCAAATAAACTGGAAACTGTGCGATACTCTCCAGGGGTAGCATACCACCAGAGAGCAATCGCTAATCTCCTGGCTGGCTCAATGGGCTTACGGAACCTGGTGGTCTGCATGGTTATTGCGGGGGACAGTAGTTCCAAAACATACTCGAATGTAGCGCGAGACATCCTGAAGTTTGCCATCCACTGCTCCTCCTGATATGCTAGAATAGTCTGCATGAATGCTTCCCCATGTCTGCGATCTCTCATCCACATTCTTCGGCTTGGTGTAGAGTTCATTGTTATGAGAGAAATAACAACAGTGGATGATATACGCGCTCTCCTCCTTTTCAAATATTTGCGTCGATAGGTAGCCCTCTCTGCAAAGAATTGAGCTCTCCTTCTCCAGCTCTGCAGTAGGTAGTATAAGGTGAAAAGCTGCATCAAGCTGTCTGTAGCAGAAAGCAGCAGTAAACTGCAAACAGTCTGCGACTCCATGCTAGACACAGCTACTGCACCGGCGTCCATTGCTGCAATGCTGTGAGCAGGCCCCACCCCTCTGTTTTGGTCCTTTTGATGACATCATCTTGATGAGACAGTAAAAAGTCCATTTGTAATGACAGCAATAGGCTTTTACAGAGCTTACCCGGGTTAGGTGGAAACAGATCAGACACGGGAATAACCCGTGTCGAAGTGTAGTGGAAACGGGGGAGCCGACACGGGTTGTAGCCGTGTTAAACATCCCGGATCGGACACGGTACGTAGGTGGAAAAGGGGTATCAGTCAACTTGCAATATGGAATTTATTGCTTAGGTCACATTTATCATATATATTGTGCTGAGGGAGAATAAAAGAAATATCACAGCGAATATATTTTGCAAACAAGAATACCTGTATTGCAGACAGCAATGTTAGTATCAATACTTCCAAAACTTCCCAAAATATATTGTTACTAATGTTATATAGAGATAGATTGCAACAAAAAGCATTTAACTATTGACATGCCCATTTGTGGAACTAGATACACCCTTTGGGCAAAATATTACACTTTGCGAGTACATCCTACTGTAGTCTCCCTGAGTCTAGTTTTCAAAAGTAGACAAGTATGAAATGTACCAGTAACTGCAAAATATTTCCACTGTACTACAGTATACCATGTACCTTCTTAAATGGAGTGTTAACAGGTAGGACATGCACATACTGCCCCTGTAAGCTGTCCTACTTAGTAAATATGTATACATAATAATATATTATAAACATGTCACAGTTAGTAGCTTATTTTATTACTCTAGTAAATTGGCTATCATCAAATGAGGGCTTATAACCAATCAATAAAACAAATAAAATTAGGCCGACGGGGTGCCTCACCCCTAAATCTTCCCCTTAACCCTCTGTGCATGGGCGGATCCAGAAAAAAATGACAGGGGGGGCACCATGACTTGGGGGGTACTTTGTGCGCCAAAGGCAAGCACACTCCTGGGAAAGTGGGTGTGGCCCACAATAATAAGCGTGGCTTCAAAGGGAATGCTGTATCCATGAGCTAGTGGGTGACAGGAATGGTAGACATGGAGACACAGTGGGTGACAGGGAAAAGTTGACATGGAGAGGGAGAGGGTGATGCTTTGAAGAGGGTAACAGGAGAGAGAGGCGGATGTCGAGATAGTGATGCAGGGGAAAGGCAGTGTGTGAAAGGAGAGGGTGACAGGGAGAGGAAGTGGATGATGAGAGGGAGAAGGTGACAGCAGAGGCAGTAGGAGACAGGGAAAGGTAGTGGGTGACATTAAAAGGGAGACAGGGATGACACCAGATAGAGGTTGATGGGGAGAGGCAGTGGATGATATATAGGGGGGCACTGGGCTGAATGGGAAATAGGCACTGACATGGTGGGAAGGGGTGGCACTATGTTGGAGAAGGGGGTACACTGGGCTTAATAAGGGAGGGAATACCCAGTGCTGGTAGGGTGGGAGACATTGGGATGGGAGGGGGGCCAGTGAGATGGTGGGGGACGCTAGGCAGGATGGGAAGGGGGCAGGGGGATCCCTGTGACTGAACTGGCAGGTAGGTTCTAGGTGGGGGGGCAATGACATCGATGGGCGCAGTGGGCTGGTGGGGGGCACACAAAGAATTACCCCTACCCCCTGATATACCACCCCTGTACCCCCACACTAACACTGTTGATGGCCCCCTGCTATGGAAACTGTTCCCTGGTACTGGCATTGAGAAGAGTGGACGGAAGGTACCAGGGGTAGGATGGGGAGCGGACCTTTACCTGATGTCAGATATGGAGATCTGGCTGCAGCAGGGCCGGTGCTAGGGTGTTCGGCGCCCCCCTGCAAACTATAAATTTGCGCCCGAAAAGGGGTGTGGTCTCACAAGTAAGGGGCATGGCAACACGATAGTACCCCCATTTAAATTTACGCCAAAATGTAGCACAATCTTATTTATTTTATACGTAATGCCCCACCCGTAGTAGTAGCGTCCTTATGCATAATGCCCCCCCAGTAGTATTAGCGTCCTTATACATAATGCCTCCCCAGTAGTAGTAGCGTCCTTATACGTAATGCCTCCCCCAGTAGTAGTAGCGTCCTTATACGTAGTGCACTCCAAGTAGTAGTAGCGTCCTTATACTTAATGCCCCCCAGTAGTAGTAGCGTCCTTACATGTAATGCCCCCCCCAGTAGTAGTAGTGTCCTTACACGTAATGGCCCCCCCAGTAGTAGTAACATCCTTATACATAATGCCCCCCAGTAGTAGTAGCGTCCTTACATGTAACGCCCGCCAGTAGTAGTAGCGTTATACTTAATGCCCCCCCTCTAGTAGCGTCCTTATACGTAATGCCCCCCCAGTAGTAGTAGCGTCCTTACACGTAATGGCCCCCCCAGTAGTAGTAACGTCCTTACATGTGATGCCCCCCCAATAGTAGTCGAGTCGTTATACGTAATGCCCCCCCAGTAGTAGTAGCGTCATTATATGTAATGCCCCCCCTGTAGTTGCGTCCTTACACGTAATGCACCCCCCCAGTAGTAGCGTCCATAAAATGTGTGCGCACACACACAATTCACACACACACACACACACACACACACACACACACACACACACACACATTTCTCTGTCACCCACCACTTACCTAAGCCACTGTCTCCCTCAGTACAGCACTGCAGCAGTCTGGTCCGTGTAGCTCCGCCCCTTCTGTCCCGTTTAGCCCCGCCCATTCCGGTCCGTGTAGCTCCGCCCCCTCCTTTTATATGTACCGAGCCACTGACACAGGTGAGGGAAGGGGGGAGTGGGCTTTTCATGCTGCCAGCGCCGCACAGCAGCTGGCAGCAGCACGGGTGTCAGGACGGCACTCAGCAGCAGGATGCGGACCGGACAGAGGGGGACTTCAGTGCAGTCTAGCAACAGGACTGCACCATCTCCCCCCGTACTGCAGGGGCCGCCGCGGAGATTGGAGCATTCCATTTCCCTTACAGTGTCGGACTCGTGCACTATCAATAAAAAAAAAAATCTTCTTCTAAACGACAGGGGGGGCACGTGCCTTGGTGCCCCCCCCCTGGATCCGCCACTGCCTCTGTGCAATGGTGCAATTCACAGCATTACGCCGCAGGGTGGGACCATGATGATGCCATAGAAAGAGAATCACATCATTGAGTCCCTGGACCAACCTCTTCTCAGGGGAAGTGGGCAGATTCGGGACAGTTGTCTATACTCCGAGGATCCCAGAAGACACTCTTAATGTTCAGGAATGATCTGCGAGAGAAGGCAAGTATTAATAGAGTAAGAGTCATTTTCACAACTGCATCTGTGTACAGATATGGTTATTGCGGTGGTACAAAGCACATTTACTTTTTTCCGTATTTACACAAAGCACATTTACTTTTTTTCCGTATTTTTACAAACTATTCATTATTATTAAATTAAATAATTTTGCTCACACACAACGCCATTAACCAAACTACACCTATGTACATCTCTTCGCTTATCTCAAAATATATCTCAACCCAACCGCTTGGTTCTACGTCTCTCATCAACGTCTCATTATTTGCCCCCATTCACGTTTGCAAGACATTCTTCAGGCTGCACCCACTCTGTGGAAAGCCCTAACACGCACAATTAGACAATCACCTGTCTCCAAACCTTCAAACTTTTCCTGAAATCTCACCTCTTCAGGCTAGCTTATCACATTCCAGGAACCGCTCACTAAACCTTCATAAGCTTCCTATCCAGTTGCATCCCCACTGTACAGTCCAAACATATTTTTTCACATATTTTCTCTTTCTTCACTTTCCCATCCTCCTGACCACAGGACAATATCATACAGCCCACCAAGAACCTTTGCAATCTGGTGTAACATTACGCAATAGATAGCACCTATCCTTGTGTATCAATGCCTATTTCCCTAGAGAGTGTAAGCTTGTGAACAGGGCCTTCCTACCTCTATGACTTTGCTATTACCCAGTTTTGTTTTTATCAATGTTGTTTCCAATTGTAAATCACAACGAAATAGCCTGCAGCTGTATAAGAAACTGTTAATAAATTATTAAACTTCATGTAAACAAATGATACAATTTTGATAATAAGTAAGGTTCATTAAATGAGAGGTGAGGAAACAGGTGGACATGCATGGACATTACTTTGAAAACACATTACTGTATACCTCATAGGACTGTAATGACATACTGAGAAATTATAGAGAATGCAGGAGGGTACTCTCATGAGGTGAAATACTGTAGATAAGCCTTTCGCTGCCCTGCTGGTCTAATTCACAAATGCTTGGGACCAGAAGTATTTTCTATTTCGGATTTTCACATATTTAGTAATGTTTGCATGCCATAATGAGATATCTTGGGGATGGACCCAAGTCTAAACACGAAGTGCGCTTATGTTACATATACACCTTATACACATAGGCTTAAGGTAATTTTATATACTACTAGCTGTTCTACCCGTTCTTCGCACGGGAGTTTCTGATTTTCACGGTTGTAAATATAAATGTGTGTTAACAATTGGGTAAATCTATAGAGATGTAAATTTGAGATGTCGTAATGTAAGTACATTTTAATCCATGGCTCATGTCGGTACCCAAGGAGCACCTATCGCAGATACAGTGAAAAGTGACAGAACCATTTCTGTAGTTTATTAAATTCTACACACTGGAGGTGCAATCCAATTTTTGATCCGATTGTCCATTTTATTGTCTACGCAACGCAAACCACGCATTGGTATCGACGTCATTATTCCAACCTCCTTTTTATCCCCTTAGGGGAGGTTTATTAAACTTCTAATTACATAGTTTTGCTATTTCCCACCTGCAGTTAAATTTCATCTTCCCAACATATTGGGGAGTAAGAGAATTAGGCCCTCATTCCAAGTTGATCGCTCGCTAGCTTCTTTTAGCAGCCGTGCAAACGCATAGTCACCGTCCACGGGGGAGTGTATTTTAGCATAGCAGGAGTGCGAACGCCTGTGCAGCAGAGCGGCTGCAAACACATTTTGTGCAAAACAAGACCAGCCCTGTAATTACTTATTCTGTGCGATGATTGCTGCGACGATTGACACGGTAATGACATCAGATACCCACCCAGCAAACGCCCGTCCACGCCTGCGTTTTTGCAAACACTCTCAGAAAACGGTCAGTTGCCACCCAGAAGCTCCCACTTCTTGTTAATCTCCTTGCATCCGCCAGTGCAACTGAAAGCGTCGCTAGAACCTGTGCAAAACCACGATGCTCTTTGTACCCATACGCCGCGCGTGATACGCATGCAGTTTTGCCGTTTTTTTAACTGATTGCTACTCAGCGAATAATGGCAGCTAGCGATCAACTCGGAATGAGGGCCTTAGTGATGAGTCAGTGAGTAAGTGAGGGCTTTCGCATTTATACAGTATATATAGATTTATAATAAATTTGTGTCTGAAAAAAGTTTGTGTGCACACACGAAATTTAATTAAGTTTCATATATACCTTATACACACAGCCTGAAGGTCATTTCATACACTATTATAATTTTGTGCATGAAACAAAGTTGGTGTGCATTGCATCATATGAAAGCAAATGTGTCACGCTCAAAAAATTACATATTTTTAATTATTTAAAATTTCGGACTTGGGAGACTCAACCTATACATCAAATTCAGAAATGTTCAAAGCGTGAACTGTTTTGCTGTTTATTAGTGTCTTCTTTCTAAAGCATATTGGGTATTAGATCGAATAGCTAATATATCACAGGCTAGTCGACAGGTGTGTACGTCAGATATGTCTTTGAACAATGTCATTCACACACATATCATGTCAGCCCTGCAGCACAGCCGGTACCCACCCGTATACTGGCTTCAGAGACTGACCACACAGCTGGGTTGGCAAATTCACACAATGGTGGGTCCGCCAACAAGTCAGTGTAGTGTGTACCCAGATTTAGAACAATCTTTTTACTATTGTATTTACAAAGTTAATACATATGTATGACTACAATGTAAAGTTGGTTTAAATAAAATTGTGAGGAAATGAGGTCTGTGACAATTAATATAGCTATGCCTCATTTCCCATGTCAAATATGTACTTTTTATACCCATATCCGTATGCATTCAATTCATCTGTTTGTTCATTCTCCATAACATGTCCATTGCTGCTCATCCAATATTGTGTTTAAATCAACCTTAATATTGTTAATATATGCAATTGTGTTATGTTATCTGTTACCCTTTAGATAATGTATTTATGTTAGACCCAGTTTCCTATTGTTTTCATACACCACAGTGGACACTCGGAGAGTGAGTCATATAAGGGGACATTGTCCCTTTTTGTTTACTCCCTATTGTCCAACAGTGAGCTGACCAGACATGGTGGCTCTCTAGCTGATGTAATCACCTTGATTAGAATATGTATTGTATTCCAATGCTGTAAGATCCTAAGACAAAGAAATCAAACACACCCCTGCAATATGAAGCTTCTGTGGGTATAAGTAGAGCTACCCAGAGAGCTGAGGGAGATTCTATGCTCCTTGGCTAAGAAGTAATGTTCTGTCAGGAGTATGTGGTGGGAATTGTCATGTGGAATTGGATTACAGAAGTAATCTGATCTGATCTGTTTATAACCCATTCTGTTCAATAAACCACTGTTGGTTTTTCATCTACCACCGTGCCTGAGTGATTTGGAGCCCGGTATCTTCACAAATATGATTGCTAACTTTTGCGACAATGACCTCATCCCAAATGCCATTTCTACATAAAGTTAATGCACTGAACATACCTGTAACCCTTCTGACAATGACAGCCTTGGATTCCAGTTAGGGTAAAAACTGTTAAACTTCCAAGCCTCTTGCTGCTTTAAACAGTGCTTTTAGTGAATGTAATGTTCAACTCAATGAGGCCATCTGAACTTCTCTACTAATGAAAGGAAACCCAAAGATGTCTCAACAGTGATGTCATGAGGATTGCCTTTCTAAGGTGACAGAAAGCCTTTTACACCTTAGCTGGTGATCTTTCACAGATTTCCACTGCCTGTCAGCAGAAACATATGCAGATGAAGATGTGCCAGCTGCTGTTAGAGCTAAGAACACTTTGGTACTGATGTAAAGTAGATAGGAAATCTGGAATGCAGTGTCTACATAGACAATATTGTGTATGTATGTTTGCTTGTATGCACAGTTGCACATACCCTGTGGTAATGCCCCATCTGGATGCTTGGTCTGCTGCTAGTCGCCATCATCAGCCAATAGTTGGTGCAAATGATACACCTGAAAACCTACACACCTAAATCTAAATCTGCATAGCTTGCTGAGATGCCTCACTGAGCTTTACCTACATGAGGACATCTCATTAGCGCCCAGTATCGCTTCTTTAATTGTAAGTGGAGAAATGTGTAACTCTGCATCACCCATACTTGTGCACACTCAGTTCTTGAGAATGTGCAGTACGGAGCAAGATATGCTCTGCAAGCAGGCAAATGCTCAACTCAGCATTAGACCCAAGGAAGACCTGGTGCATGCTTCCCAGTTCTTACAATGTTTTTTTTAAAAGGAATAAAAAAAGTTAAGTGACGGGTTGTTCCCTTTAAATCTGTAGTCCAAGCTCCAGATATCTATAGGAAATATTCCAAAAAATGTCTGTTACATTGCGGTGCTGTGTGTGTGATGTCATGCCTCTGTGTAACACTCAGAAGCATAGGAGATGTGGCTGAGGGCACATCATAAGGTACTGTACATTAATGTGGCTGGAGTCAGAGAATGTAGGGGGCTGTAGCTGGAGGGCTGGAGAGACAAAAGAAGGTGGAGCTGGAGAGACACTGGAGGACTGGAGAGACAGAAGGGGCTGGAGCTGGAGAGACAGAAAGGGGGGGGGCAACTGGAGATACACTGGAGGGCTGGAGAGACAGATGGGGAATGCAGCTGGAGATACACGAGGTAGCTGTAGGGTCACAAGGGGATGAGCTGGTTATACACTGTGGAGCTGGAGAGACAGGAGGGACTGGAGATGTAGATACACTGGAGGGCCGGAGAGACAGAAGCTGGAGCTGATGAGACAGAAGGATGCTGGGGCTGGAGGTACACTGTGGAACTGGAAGGACAAGGTGGCTAGAGAGACAAAGGTGGATAGAGCTGGAGAGATAGAAGGGCTGGATCTGGAGATACACTGGAGGGCTGGAGAGACAGGAGGGCTTGAGCTAGAGATACTCTAGAGGTCTGGAAAGACAGAAAGGCGATAGCTGTAGACAGAGAAGGGGACTAGAGCTGGAGACACTGGAGGGCTGGAGAGACAGCAGGGGCCTGGATCTGGACATACATTAGTAGAGCTGGAGAGACAGAAGTGGGCTGGAGGCAGATATACACTGGAGGGCTGGAGAGACAGAAGCTGGAGAAGAAGATACATTGGGGAGCTGCAGAGACAGAAGAGTGCTGGAGCTGGAAATACACTGGGTAGCTGGAGAGACAAAAGGAAGCTGGAGAGACACTGGGATGCTGGAGAGACAGAATGAGGCTGGAGCTGGAGATACATGGGGGGCTAGAAAGACTGAAAGAAGAGTTCTGGAGCTGGAGAGACAGAAGGGGGCTAGAGCTGGAGATACATTGGAGAGCTGGAGAGACAGAAGGACTGGAGCTGGAGATACACTGGAGGACTGGAGAGACACTAAAGGGCTAGAGAGACAGAAGGGGGCTGGAACTAAAATGTAAAATTTACAACAAGAACACAAAATTATTGAATGGTGTTGGAGCTGGAAAGGCAGATACAGTAGGGGCTGGAGAAACAGAAGGGGACTAGAGCTGGAGATACACTGGAGGGCTGGGGAGACACTGGAGGACTAGAGAGACAGAAGGGGCTGGAACTAAAATGTAAAATTACGACAAGAACACAAAATTATTCTTGGTTTAATAGACACATAGCAAAACTATGAAGTTTAGTATGTAATAAAGATATAAACTACCTCCTGTTATGAAGGTATTAATCTGATGTGTCAAAACTAATGAGAGATTGAGTATGCTCCCCCACATTGGTGAGCACAAAAATTGTATACACTTGGTAAACTAATATATTGATTTTTTTTCTAAAATAACCAAATCTGAGGTATTATTATTACAACATAAAACTTGGTATTTTCTTCTTATTTGATAATATAGCAATTGCTCCTGAAACAAATGTATATGGTTATCAGTTTAATATCCCATTTGTTAGTTTAGCAAGAAAATAAAGAAAGGTTGTTAAAATAACGACTGTTAGTTGATATGAAATAGTGGAAAAAGGGATTTAGAAAGAGAGGGGGCAGGAATGACAGAATTGTCCCTCTGTCATTAAATCACTCTTGGTTAATTACAGGCCCAGAGAGCGTGACGCTTGTGTTACAGAGTCACTGCCAATTACCTGTCCCCAAGGGTAACTGTGTCACCATCCTACCTTAACCCTTCCACTGCAAAAATGTAGAGACCACATTGCCACACAGGGTGAGAGGATCTGATGTATGACCTCCTGACTATCCTTTTGTAGGCAGAAACATACTGATATATAGAGATGTGCCATTACCATCCTACTAGCACACTACTTGATGATTTTAATGCATAGCATTTTGCATGGTGATATATTAAACAATGTAAGTGTGAAGAACTTCTCTTGCTCATGTGGGATTTCTATATAAATGACTATATAAACAGCAAAGTAGGAACCTCCACAGCATCAACCAGAGTGAGAAAGTTGCAATGCAGCCAGATGGTTTAGGGAAAGACAGCAAGCCGTGATGTATCTATAGCGGCAACAGGGCAGAACCATGAGACCCTAGGTAAAATACTAGTTTGTGGCCCCTTCAACCCCATCAAATTGAAAAAAAAAACCCACATATAAAATAAAATGATTAATCTGGGCACCTATGCGGCACCCTACAACTATATTGCTTAATTGATGATCTGGCTCTGAACAGGAGTAGCAACTGCACTGAGTTCCAGAGGCTCTGCAGGCTCCATAGGAACCCCAATAGTTACATAAATCAGGAATACTATATGGTGATGACACCACGCAGCGGTCCCCTAACAGTTCAGCATTAGAAAAGCTACAACAGTTACTAAAATGTATTTTCTGGTGTCTGCACATATTGGGGACCCGATATGTGGAACGTCTGGACCCCTTGAGCATTTAGCTATGCCGCTGACAGCAAGGAAAATTACCATAACAGCATTCTGCAACATAATTTGCTTAACTCCATAAGAAGAAAGGTTAAATTCCAAAGCCACATTTAACACATCTCAGGATTTAGTTTTCTATTCAAGTATATTAAACCATTTGACCCTTTAGCTTGAATACAACATCAAACAAAAACTGAGAGCTGCCACTTATATATGTATTCAGCGATGAGCACTTTCATTCTTCTATAATGAGATGTTGAATGATTTGAATCTAGTCACTAAAGCTTACTTACTACTATACAGTATGTTATAAAGGCCCATGCAGGCAGCTTTATGTGGCACAACTACAGTATTGATGCTCTAGCATTTTAATGTGATCAACACAGTTGCATCTGGTGTGAATGGGCTCATACTGAACAATAATTCCTATTTTATCTGTAATATATTTTTGAATAATCTGAAAAAGCCAGGGAAAAAAATCATTATACATAAATAATCTAGATAGAGGACTTCATTATGGTAGATGAAGAATGGAGTTCACAATGTAATTTTTCTAACACAGACACACAAACATGCATATCAGGACCAACTATGGTCAGAAAAAAATGAGACTAGGAGAAACCCAGAGCAGTCGGAGTTAGCACCTAGATTGCACATACTAATTCCACACATATAACACCTTTTTTGGAATTGAACCCAAGGCTTCAGCGCTGCTAAGCAGCCAACATACAGGCAGGTATTCCCTTGTTTTACTATAATAGCCCTCTTATGAAGACATTTAGCAGTCTGCATAGATGTAAAGTCTAGCAGTGTTTCCTATGAACAATAATTACATCTATTATCATTTGTGGCATGGAGTCCTCTTTTCTGGTGATTTATAGATTGTTATTCATTTTATCATGAAAGAGTAAACAATATGGTTGATATTACTGAAGTAAATTAATACCATTATTTATTATGAGTTATTTATATAGCACACACATATTCTGCAGCGCTTTACAGAGAATACCCTTGCACATCAGTCCCTGGCACAGTGGATCTTATAATGCATATTCCCTGCCACGTGTACACACACAGACACACTAAGGCTAATTTTTGTTGGGAGCCAATTAACCTACAGTACCAATATATTTTTTAATTGTGGGAGGAAATCAGAGTACTCAGAGATTATACAAACTCCACACAGTTAGGGCCATGGAGGGAACCCATGACCTCAGTGCTGTGAGGCAGTAATGCTAACCATTACACTAACCATGCCGATTATGGTGTTTGCTGCTCAGGATAGCACATACATATGTAATGATGGATACATCTGCTAAATTAACATGACTATAGACCTTTCCCATAAGCATTGCATGTTTCACTTTGAATGTGCATATCTGGAGAAGTATACCGATTACTAGAACAATATTCTTTCTATGTGCCTAAAGAGGAATATTGTATTATATGAAGTGGACTTTTCCAGTCCTTATATTCAGACCCACAGTACAGAACATGTTAATATTTCAGATGCATTTTCCTTTTTTAATTTAAACATATCTTTATGAACATTGCCCTCTGGTGGTGTATCTGCATATAAACAATAAACTGTTATAATAACATTAGTCCTACATACATAGGTTACAAAGTATGCAGACAAAATATAGTAAAGGGTTGTTAAGAGAAAATGAACAGGAGAAACCTTGTTTTAGTACATCTATGTATTGTCATTTAGTGACAGGGTATAATAAATATAAGTATTCCTAGTAAGAACACAGATATAATATTGAGAGAAGGTAATCCTGCACAGACTTACCTGTCTCATATAACTTGTATTGCTAGACATTATTTGATATGTATTTAAAATACATAAAAAAACCTCTGTCTTTCGACGGGGAGAAAGAGAGAGAGAGAGAGAGAGAGAGAGAGAGAGAGAAGAGAGAGAGACTGCATGTGCAACTTGCAGATCAGGCAAAAGAGAAGCTTAGCCCAGCCTGCCTCTAATCACTCTTGTTGTGAGGTTTCGCCCTGTAGCTGATTTTATTTTTTCAAATTTATTTATTTTTTAAAACTCTCCACAGAATTCTCTCCTCCCCTTCCTTTTGTCAAAAGAGATGAATTTGCACGGCTGTGGGTTTCCATTTTTTATACGGGGGTCAGATCTTGATGAGAGACAGAGCAGCAGAGATCAATAGCTATCCAGGAATTGATTAATCTACTCTGCTGTATGTCTCGGGGCCAAGCGGGAGTGACACAGTGGTGACACTCTGGTGACATTGTGAATTAATGGTATGAGGAGAGAGGGAGAATGAGCAAGGCAGCGAGAGAGCAACAGAGGATGGTGAGATAGCACACTGTGGAGATGTAGAGGAAAGGGGCATTATGCAGCATTATAGGATGGGGACAGCAGGATGTAATACAGGGATGACACATGAGGCGGGGGAAAACAAAACAGGAGTACATCTATAAATGAAAAGTTTGTCATATAATTTAAGTAGCAATAAGTTCTGTAGTAACAATTAGATTGTCTTAACAATCGAGTCTTAAAGATGCACACTCCTTTTTAATTAATATCCATAAAGCATTAAATATTATTTGCAAACAATATTAATCACTTTCTACTGCTTTGTGCATTGTAAAAAACATGATTACCAGTAACTACTATATTCAGATTTACCTGACACATAAACGTTTATAGTACACAAGAAATAGGGCAGAATGTATGTTTATAGTGGCTTATTTATCATAAAAATCAGAAGAAATGTAATAATACAAATTTGCAAGCCATTTAACTTCCATTATTTGTCTGTCATTCCCTTTTAATTTGAATAATGATATCAACAACAATACTATCAGGCCACATTTTCCCTTCCTATTGGCTTGTGACTCAAAGCCAACAATGACTTTCTAGGTTTGCTGTATAACTGGTCAGGGCCGGTGCTAGGGTGTTCGGCGCCCCCCTGCAAACGATAAATTTGCGCCCTCCCATATTTTACAAAGGGACAGCATGCGGAAAAAGGGGTGTGGTCTCACAAGGAAGGGGCGTGGTCACACAATAGTACCCTGCGCATAGTAGTGCTGTTTATACACATAATGTCCCCAGTAGTGGCGCCGGTTATACACATAATAGCCCCTGTAGTAGCGCCGGTTATACACATAATAGCCCCTGTGGTAGCGCCAAATATACACATAATAGCCCCTGTAGTAGCGCTGGTTATATATAATGCCCTCAGAAGTGCCATTTATACAAATTATGCCCCCCCTCCCACCAGTGGTGCAAGTAGAAAAAATTTCTTAGTGGTACTGTGTCGTGCGCCGAAAGCGCGTGTGCCAAAAATGGGAGTGGCCAAATGCCACATGGGGCATGGACAATGAAAATGGGGGCATGATACACATATGGGGGGCCAGATACACATATGACCCCAATAGTGCCACATACACATATGCCCCCACTGTGCCCGATACAGTATGCTTCTACAGTGCCTGATATGCCCCCACAGTGCCAAGTACACAAATGCCCCACAGTGCCAGATACACAAATGCCCCACAGTGCCAGATACACAAATGCCCCCAGCAGTGCCATATATGCCCCCACAGTGCCAGATACGCCCCCACTGTGCCAGATACACATATGCCCCGAGTGCCAGATATGCTCCAGAGTGCCAGATACACAGTACCCTGCATTGTCAGATACACATTGCCTCACAGTGCCATATGCAATGCCTTACACACACACACACACACACACACACACACACACACACACACACACACACACACACAGATACACACACATACACACACATACACACACAGACATACTGTAGATACACATACACATAGATACACACAAACACACATACACACAGATACACACACATACACATAGATACACACACATACTGTAGATACACACACATAGATAGATAGACACACACACACACACACACACACACACACACTTTCTCACTCACGCTCCTTCAACATACCATCTGGCTGGCTGGATTTGTAGAAGTTTCTGTCCTCTTCAGCCTGGTCCCATGTAGCTCCGCCTCTCGGTGCCGAGTAGCTCCATGCCCTTTTTGGCCAGAGCCCAGGACACTGACGGACACTTCAGAGGGGTATGGGGAAGCTTCATGCTGCTGACGCCACTGCCTGTCAAACTGTGTGACAGGCACAGCAGCCGGCAGCAGCAGCAGGGGGCCCAGGCGCAGCAGCGGGGATGCAGAACAGGAAGAGCGCGTCTCCAGTCAGGCACCTACCTCCTTTGCATCCCTTTGCTGAGCGGGTAGCGCCGGTCCTGTATCTGGTACACTGATTGATATGCAAAGATTTGGGCTGTGTCTTCTTTTCATCAAGGTCTGGTTTCATAGTCTTGTTGCAGTTAATGAGCATATGCAGTAATATGAATTTGATAAGGAGGTGTTTATTGAGCAGGCATTGTGATTCAGTACCATAAAAAACTGTTGTTATTATTATTATTATTATTATTATTATTATTATTACTTCTACCACAAAGTGTCCATAGCAGAGCTGTACATGCAACAGAATATACATAAATATATAAAGTAACTAGAAAACAAGAACATGCAAAGCAAAAGCTAGTGTAGAGGGACACACTATGGCTTGTAGGAGCAAGCAACAATGGGTAGCACACAGGGGTGCATAAAGAGCGTAGGAGGCCCATGTGCAGTCTCTGCCCAGGCCCCCTTCTCTCTAGCTGGCAGAGCAATAGACTCTTGGCACTAGGGTCACTAGATGACCCTAGCGCTGCCTCAGAGTCAGTGGCGTATCCACAATGGGTGCAGTGTGTACGGGTACAGTGGGGGCCCACACTGCACACCTTGCTCCCATTTTTTAAATAGTTACCTCTCCTGGGTTCACTGCCGGAGGCACCATCTCTCTACAAATCTCTGATGAATGGCGCGACGTGCATTTTTCCAGAGATTTGCGCAGTAAGGAAATCTCTGGGAAAATGTCCACTACTCCATTCTTCCGGAGATTTGCACATTCGCAATAGAGTCTGTGCCCCTCTAGTGCTCAGACTCTATTGTGCTGACTACAGAGGAGGGGACCCAGATGGAGGAGGATGAACACGGGCCTAGTCTAGTGTGTATGTGCAGGTCTCCAGAGAAATGGTGCGGCGACCATTTTAACAATGATTTTCCTACTGTGCATGAGCAAAGCAATGGGAAAATTGCCACTGTGCCATTTTCCCAGTATTTTCTGGTGCCCGCCATCGAGTACACACCCCCGGCAACAAGCATTACCCTTGGCAACAAGCATGACACCCAGCGCATGAAACTGTTGGCAATGAGCATGACACCCAGCACATGAAACCCTGGCAACGAGCATGACACCCAGCGCATTAAACCCCTGGCAACGAGCAGGTAATTTAAAAGTAATAAGAAGCTTTACTGTAGGGCACAATGTATTATGGGCATTGCGGTGTATGGCACAATATGGTGCAGATGGCATAATATAGTGCAAAGGGCACTACTGTGTGGGGTTTAATATGGTGGAATGTTTTTTTTTTTTCTGTGACGGCCGAGGTGGGAGACATATTGGCTAGAAATAGACCCCTGGCGCTGCTGCTGCTAAACTCCAAATGGTAAGTATTGAAAAAAGGGGTGCAAGGTGTGCGATGTGGGCCCACCCACACTGCACTCGTTATAGATACTCCAGTGGTTGCACAGGTGTGTGTGTGTGTGTGTGTGTGTGTGTGTGTGTGTGTGTGTGTGTAGGTATTGATTAACAGCTGTCAATCTATACTGATTAAGTAGGCGAAAATACTCGCTGATGGGGAACAGGGAGACAGGAGCACAAGGCACACAAGTGGCAGGAATAGTGCTTTCTCTTTCTCCACACACACAGTTTACTAATCCCAGTCCAGCATTGCTGTGTGACTGCATCATACAGGCCATCAAGAACCTCTGCAACCTGACTGGACCAATGTGTAATATGTAGCACCTATCTTTGTGTATCAATGCCTATTTCCCTATAGATTTTTAGCTTGCGAGCAGGGCCTTCCTACCTCTATGTCTGTCTGTTATTACTCAGTCTTGTTTTATTACTGCTTTGTTCCTAATTGTAAAGCGCAGTGGAATATGCTGGCGCTATATAAGTAACTGTTAATAAATAAATAACGAGATGCGGGCACTGCCCATAATTGCTTCCAGTCTACAAGGGAGGGGCGTAAAAAGAAGAGTGAAATTGAAGAGAGGGGATATAGGCAACTGTGTCGACAATCATAATGTAGGCACCACAAAGTTGACATTGAAAATATGTTGACATGGAACATATCGACACATGCAGAATGCCTACATGTTCAAAATGTCAATGGTGGTCATTCCGAGTTAATCGCTAGCTGCATTTGTTCGCAGCGCAGCGATCAGGCTAAAAAACGTCAGTTATGCGTATGCGGCGCAATGTGCATGCGCGACGTACGGGCACAACAAACGATGTCGTTTTGCACAGGGTCTAGCGATGCATTTCAGTCGCACTGGTTGCCGCAGAGTGATTGACATGAAGTAGGTGTTTCTGGGTGGTAACTGACCGTTTTCAGGGAGTGTTAAAAAAACGCAGGCGTGCCAGTGAAAATGCAGGCGTGGCTGGGCGAACGCTGGGTGGGTGTGTGACTTCAAATACGGAACTGAATAGTCTGAAGTCATCGCAAGCGCTGAGTAGGTTTTGAGCTACTCTGAAACTACACCAAAAAATTTTGCTGGCTGCTAAGCTAAAATACACTCCCAGTGGGCGGCGGCATAGCGTTTGCACGGCTGCTAAAACTAGCTAGCGAGTGATCAACTCGGAATGACCCCCAATATCTGCAGAGTGTCAACATTAGGGTTAAGCAGGTAAGGACCAGCCTCTAGTGCTAGGGTTAGGCACTAATGGGAGGGAAAGGGTTAGGCTGTGGTAGGGGAGCATTAGAGTTAAGCACTAGGGGGGAGGGTTAGAATTATAATTATATAATCCCACCACGGCAGGGGGAATGCAGCATTTCTGGAGGGGGGTTTCCAAATGTTTGATTTTAGAGTGAATGTTGTCAGCCCATGAAGCATGCATAATTGGAGCAGTATGGATGGTGTAATGGTTAACATTACTGCCTCACAGCACTGAGGTCATGGGTTCAATTTCCATGGCCCTAACTGTGTGGAGTTTGTATATTCTCCCAGTGCTTGTGTGAGTTTCCTCCAGGTACTCCAGTTTCCTCCTACAATCCAAAAATATACTGGTAGGTTAATGGTCTCCCAACAAAACAAATTAACCCTAGTGTGTGTGTGTGTGTGTGTGTGTGTGTGTGTGTGTGTGTGTGTGTGTGTGTGTGTGTGTGTGTGTGTACCTGACATGGGCAGACTACTTAGGCCAAGTGGTTCTTCCATCAAATTGTTTTTATGTTTCTAATTACATGTAACAGGCTATAGTCTGCCCCAAACAAAGTGCAGTTGAGGCAATACAGTACTTCAGCCGTACAGTATGCATGCCCATTGATTGAGCACTCAAAACCACAGACACACAGGGGACTTGGTAGGATAATCTGCCACTGGGCATGTGCAGAAGCTCCATTACACTCATTTTACTGCATGTAGTGGCCACTGGCCAAGCTGTGGGGAAGGGGTGTTCCCAGGCAACTGCCCCCCCCTCCCCCCAGACCTCCATCCTCCGTTTGCCTATGCATGGGATGGCAGCTAGAAGTCATCATCATGTGACTGCTGGACCCAAAAGATACCTTAGCCGCCGGTGCTACCAATGATCCAAATGTCTGCAAAATTGCTTACATCCTTATGACTTACGGAATATCCTGTAGTACTTCTAGTGGTAATATCGCTAATCCTAATCCTTACCCTTGTACCTGACATTCCCCTCCTGTAGCCTAAATCTAATCCTGCCATCCCACAGCCTAACCATAGCCATCCGGTCCCTGCAGAATTTTGACATTTCACATATCGATATTATGAATATGTTGACATTCTGCAGAGCACCGACATGTTCAATGTTGTTATACTAATAATAATAATGTTATTTATATAGCACTTTCCCCCAGTAGGACTCAAAATGCTTTACATTTGCATTTAAGAATACAAGATACAAAATACGCTTAATAGAAAAGAACTAAGCATTGGGTTGTGTTTGGGTTTTTTTGGGGATTTTTTTTTTAGGAACTAAGAGGACATTAGTGAAATGCTTGGGTTAACAGGTAAAGTCTGTTTTTGAAGAATTCTAGAGTGGAGGCCTCTTAAACTGTTCAGGAAAGCCAGCTTCATAGAGTTTCACTCTCAGATGAATTAAGGGAGATTCTACGTATAGTACTGCTAATATTCACAAACATATAGGATACCACTGAGTCAGCGCTGTATGGAGGTCAAGATCGATCGTATTCTTATAATCTCTTACTCTTTAGACCAGTAGACCGGAAAAGGAAAGAGAAATATGGAACATAGTGCAGTACCTTAAGTTAAAAGGTTTTAATTCACACAATTTACACCACACATTAACATAAAATATCCTGGATAACACTGCTTAGTTATCATTAAAATTACAGCCTATGCTGTTAGGCATTCATTGGTGGACTCAATCCGACATAGATACAGGTAGTGGGTAATTACCAGAACAAGGTAGAAACTGGCAAAGTACAGTTCCACAGGCGTGCCGACGTCAGGCCTTTCCAGCTGCAGCAGGAGAGTCTATCTGATGTCAGTTCAGCCCTCTTGGTCTGGCATTGATGGTACCACGTCCTCCTCTGGTCGGTAAAGTCCACTGTTACTCAGTACTGCTAATAGACCTTCATCAACAGATCAAATCAGTGAATGGGACAGTAAGGAATCAGAAGCTGCTTCAGGGACCTTGGGCCCTAGTAATGTAGAACTTTGAGTAGGACTTTGAAAGGCAATCTTGAAATAAATTCTCGATCTTGCAAGCAGCCAGTGAAGGGAGTATAGAATGGGTGTTATGTGAGTGGAACATTGCTAGTTAGTTATTAGACCGGCAGCTGCATTTTGTACCAGTGCAATTCTTTTGCTGGGAGACCCAGGTAGAGGGCATTGCAGTAGTCTAAGCAAGATTAAATAAATGCATGAACCACTTTATGCAGATCTCCTGAGGGAATTAAGTACTTGATTCTGGCTATGTTCCTTAGATTAAATTTTGAGGATTTGATTATTGCTGACACCTCATGTTTAAGTGTCAAGCCACTACCAAGGACAACACCAAGATTCTGCACATGTTCGGTGTTTTGCAAGTCTGAACCAGCCAAGCGTAAGTCTATTTGGTTGACTATGCTGCCTTCTTGTCCTTTAATAGTGACCTCTTATAATAAGGACCACTGTTTATCAGGTTTCAGTCACAGCCAACTGCCACTCATGCACTCCTGGAGCTCAGCTAGACAGTCATTTAGGGTTGGCATTGGGTGTAAAGGACAGGTAGAGTTGTGAATCATCTGCATATCAGTGGTAGACCAGGCCATGACATTCTGATTATTTTACCCAGTGGTAGCATGTATACTGCAAAAAGCATTAGAGATAATATAGAGCCCTGTGGGACACCAAATGGCAGAGGGCACTGGTGACAATACATATTTTCCAGATAAACTCTCTGTGACTTGTCGGAGAGAAATTATTTGAATCAGCTAAGCACTGTGCCATCCATACCACAGACATTTTTCAGGCGCTCAATCAGAATCCCATGGTCCATGGTATCCAATGCTGCAGAGAGATCCAGAAAAATTAGGATTGAACAATCTCCTCTGTCTCTTGCCATCAGAAGATTTCCTGACTGGAATGAATCATAAATATCATGGGTTGACAGGCAGGTTTAAAGATGCTTTTCAACCACTTTCTCATTCATTTTTCCCTGAAAGGAAGGTTTGATACCGGTCTATGGTTAGTTATGCAGTTGGGCTCTAAATTGAGTTTTTTTTAAGAAGTTTAACATATCATTTCGATACTGTTCTGAACTGTGTTTATTTTACAGGTACATGCAGATGTCATCAGTGTTCAGCTGCTGATAAAGTTAGATAAAAAAGAAGGTAGCTAGAGGGTATGCTTTTCATCCAGACTCTTGTTCCAGAAGAAGGTATTCCTTCTTTCTTTTCCTTCACATTGAAAGCAGCATGTTAATTCTGCAACATGTGTTTGATACTATTTGTATAGAAATAAAGGTATCTGGTTGATAGATCTGCAGTAAAAAGATAGACAGTCAATAGGTCGACCACAAATGTTCTACATGTAAATGGTCGACAGGTCACAAGGTCATTAGGTAAAAGGTAGACAGTGCTTAAGATCAACAGGTCCAAAAGTTTGACCTGGCAATGGTCGACATGCATATAGTCAACACAAGTTTTGTTTCATTTTTGTCATTTTTTTCCAGCCTTATCATCATTTACCATCCATGTAGACTACAATTGGGAATAGTAACCTTTCCCTGAAATGTGGAGAGCGAAGCAAGCCTACGAGGGTACACGTTGTGCTGCCACTAATTTGGCTCAGATATGGTGAAACATACAAAATGACACACACAAAAATTGTCAGCCTTTTTGTGTCGACCATTTTTATATCCTGTCGACCTTTTGACCCTGTTTACCTTTTGCAGATCTACCATTTGGGTTCGACCTGCAGATGTAGCCATGCTCATCTTGCGGTGATACAGCAACATGGCTTGCTACATGGCGTGCTGGGCTGCGATGCATCATGCCCCATCGCAGTAATATGAGTATGGCTACATGTGTATTAACTGTCTATCTTTTTACTGTAGGTCTATTGAACACACCCCTCCGAATCTACACATGTGTGCAATTTACAGCTTTTTTTCAGAAGCATTTGATTGTGTGCTCCCACGGGTCATTAGTGACATCTTCCAGTCGGCCTGCTTCAGGGCCAACAGAAGATATCACTAGTGACCCAGTGCAGTGAAAATAAAGGATAGATATGTTGTTCCATCCTTCATATGTGTACGGCTAATCTCAGCTGGTCCGAGCCGAAGGGAATTCAGCCCAACCATCAGTTCAATTGGCTGGTGCTCTAATGTGTAACCAGCCTTAGGCTGCGGGAGGGGATGGTTAGGGTTAGCCAGTGGAAGGAGATGTATAAGGTTAGGCTGCGGGAGGTGCGGGTTAGGAGTAGGGTTAAAATACTTACCGGGATCCATTGGGATAATGAACATTGGGATGCCCTTGTCGCCACTCTGATACCATCCTCTGTAGAGGGGAGGTACTTAGTAGATTAATTTATGGAGGGTATGTTGGTGGTTCTGGAATTGGATCAGCTGCATAAAAAGGGAAATTTCAGGGAACGTTTGTAGGTTTTAGGGCTAGAAGAAAGTCTTGGAGGGTATTCCACAGTGGGTACAGCCCAAGGATTTGAACTGAGTAAATCAAAAAAGAAAGAGTTAAATGCTAATTATTGAAACATTCAGTTCACAATCTGCAGATGTTTTTAGCAAGTATACTGTAATTCATATACAGATCGCTGAGTTTAGAAGGAACAGTGCTTCTAATTTCATTATCTATCACATCATAAAGTTCTCGCAAAGTGAAATTTACACCCCCAACCTTCTGTGACAAATTCATGACATGTTTCAGTACTTTTAATCTTGGATGTTTCTAACTAGAATAGACCATAACTGAAGTTGCGCTCCCTGTTTTGTATTTTTGCAGGGGGTTCTAGAAGAAATAAAGAAAAGAGTAGAAGTTATCAGGTATGAGGGAGTTCTATTCCTCCTGTGTAGCCAATACAAAATAAAATAATACTGAAATATGGAGAAGAACTGGGAAAGGAACATTGAGAAAAACAGAGAAGTAGTGAAAGAAGAGTCCAAGTCAACAATACATATAAATATGCAATTTATTTAAAATTCTTCAGCATCAATGATCAATCTATCACCTGTAGAGCAGGAATAATAGGCTCAAATGGCAAAGCATAAGCTTCATTGATAAAACAATAAATGTAATCTGATAGTCCTGTGGTAGGAAGGCCAACTGGCAGAATTATGTCTATGAAAGGTAAAATCGCTAGTCTTACAGGTCATCAAGCTTTATATAGCCTTTACAACAATTCCTTGTGACCAAATATCAAGCAAACCGGTAGGCATAGTCTCAATGAAACAATTCCTGGTGATGCCCCATGGTCACCAAATAAAAATCTCAACCAAACTGTTAGGTAGTCTCAGTAGTTCAACAGTTTTAAACTGGGATGTTGGTATTTCAATGCTGTTGAGTGCTCACTGTTATGATGTAACTTTAGCCCTCAGTGATGGGGTTCTGAGGTTGATCTTTATTCAGACCAGCAGACATCCTCAGTGGACCAGAGCTAATCAGTAACCTATGGATTATGACGCAGACTCAGCTGACTGAGATGCAATCCAGCACTTCGGAATTGCTTTTTGCTCACCTTCCATAGGTGATTTGCAACTGTGACCTACTGTATGTTGTGATACCAGATAATTGTGAGAAAGTCTGACACTGTTTGCTCTAAAGGCCTAATTCAGACCTGATCTGATTTGCAGATGTCCGCTGCCTGGCAAAGTTTTCGCACGGCGTACACATGCATTTGCACACTTGCACAGGGCGGGTTTTTACTCTCTATGGGCGACAGCTATCTGATTGCAGACCTCTGCAAAATCGCAGAGGAGCGATCAGATCTGATTTAGGCCCTCAGTGGTGCTCTATAATCCTTCCAATGCATTTCTTCTGTTGTACAAGCTGCTTCAGAGATAGCTGGAATTCTTTTGTTTTGTGTTTCTTACTAGAGTGCACATCATCTGTGGGATACATATATTATTAGCAGGAATACGAACAGTGAGAAACACAAATGATAAGGTATAAATATCAGGAAAAGTTCTAGCAAAGTGCATATACCATGATGACCATGATTACAGCAGATTACTGCATATTGCTAAAAATTGCTGCAAATTAATAATAATAATAATAATAATAATAATACATAGTTTTATATAATTATAACTCACAAATACATGCAGTATGTAAAAGTTTCATAAATATATTTTAAATATGTACATTATTTTGAAGATGCATTAACATGTGCATCCAATTTACTGTCATTTAAACAGGCCAGGCATTATATTTTGATACTGAATATATGCTTGCAGTCACATTAATATAGAATAGAGGCTGAACAAGATTTAGCATTCATTTTAAATCAGCTAATAATGTTGATGTACAGCATACAGTACCTCTGGAAGAACCCCTTATGGGTTATCCTGGAGGGGAGAATCAACGGGCAACGCAGGTGGCCTAGCAACTGTATTTTTGCTATGAATCTCATGGATTTTATTATCAGGAAATGTATTAAGGATGCTGAGGAATATTTGGGACAATGCATGGCAATTTCTATATTTAGATAATAGAGAGGACACATTTACACATTCATGAAAAGTGACATACACTTTTTTTAAATATCCATTTGAACTTTGACCCAATATATCTTCTATAACTTTTGGGTTATTTTTTTATATACAATCCCCCCTTCCTCCCGTTCTCATTAGGATGCAGACTGCAAACTAGCTGTAAGCAAGGTCTGAGAACGGTGAAGGTCAGAAACGAGGAGCATTAATATTCATCCTAAATATTTTATCACTTCGAGCTTGCATCCCTATCTGCTTAACTCCCAAATGCCTGGCTTAAATACAGTGACCACCTCCTGACTAGATTTATCAAGAGTCTTAAATCGTGACAGAGGTAAGGTGATCATATAATAGTGAGTGCCATCCTGCCTGCAAATAATAAGGGCAGGTTCTCTCATCTGTAGGTGTGACTTACTGATTGCAGACTAGAAGTTCCAATGGCTCTTTTATTGACTACAAAGAAAAGAAACCTATACATACAGAAGAGAATATGTGTTTTATTTATTTGAAACATTCACATCATGTTATACAAACCATATATTTTCATACAGAAAACAAGATTCATTATAAAATAGCCAACACCCAGGTCTAGTGAATCTTAATATTCTGTCTTAGTCCAGTTAACCTAAAAAAACATGTCACATGTTGCACACGTGCTTACGAAATTATGTGTGCTCTCTGGCAGATTCTGGGTTCTCAACAGATATATATCTCTGTACATGATAGTTGAGAGCTACAGACTATCACAGCCTCAGTTCCAAAGAATCAATCAGCGTGTTGCACAGCCAATCTCTAATCAGCAGTCTGCGCACCCCCGGCACTCTGATCACCCGCCTTACTCCCCCTGTCATATCTGCACACTCCTCCCTCTCATCTCTCATGTCTCGCTGCTCTCCAGGATTTGCTTCTAATTTTTTTTCTCTGAATCATTCCTTCACTGCCATCTCCCTCCCTCCCTCTGCTTCCCTCATATTATCGGCACCCTTTCATCCCACTATCTCTCTTCTCTAAATTCTATCTCTTTATCACATTATCCTTCAATGTCTCTCTTCCTTTCTGCTTCGACTTACACTATCATTTATCTCTCTCTTCATCTTTTTGTCATTCACATCTACCTTCATCAATCCCACCATTCACTGTGTATATTTCCCATTAATGGGTACTGCTATCTAGCTTGGCACAGAGGAGCACTCAGTCATGTAACACCTTTTTCACTTATTAAAAGCACTTTTGAAAATAAGATACTAGGATACACATGATAACTGACTATCACCCAATCTCTCTCCCTGAGTCTGTCTTCTGACAGGTCCTGCTTGAGTTGTTCACATTAATTAAATCTCCTCATTATACTTGGAGTCCATCTCACAAACACAAGGAAATTAAACTGCAATCTTACACCCTCTGTTCTAAACCACTAAATCCCAGTGGCGCACCCAGGGGGGGTTTCCGAGCACCCAGAAACCCCCCTCCACTAAAAAAAAAAAATTTTTTTTTTTTTTAAGCTGCATGAGTATTATTAATGGCTGTCTAGAGTCCTCTGCAGCCTGCTGTCTTCCTGGTGGCACTTGTAAGTGCAATAAAAGTTTACTCTATTTTAATTACAGTACATATATATCCATGTGCATACATATATGCACATGTATATATATACATACATACATACATACATACATATACACACACACACACACACACACACACACACACACACATGATATATATATATATATGTGTACTGTATGTGTGTGTGTACATATATATATATATATATACAGTATATATATATGTATGTATGCATGTTTAATGCTATGTATATGTGTATGTGTGTGTATATGTGTATATATATATATATATATGTGTGTGTGTGTGTAGATATATGTATATATATATATATATATACAGACACACTAGTTTTACGGACCCAGCATATACTGGGTCACCTCAGTCCCCACCCCCGTGATTGGCTCCGCCCAGTTCTGGAAACCCCCCCATGCAAATCCTGCGTTTGCCACTGAAATCCAGCAGTGCATAATGTTATTTGACTGATTCCACTACCCTTATACATATCACTGTCATTGTGTAAATCTTCTACCTGAGAGAAATAGGCCATAACTGAGTTCTTGTACACATATATACACTGTGTCCAACACATGCCAACTATTTGTGTTTTCTTGCTTTGAAAATAGTTTGTAGATACGTAGGACAGGGGTGATAGTGCAAAACAAACACAGGTGTGGAATGAACTTGCGCCAGTCCATCGCACAGTATAAAATCACACGCATTAGACCTCCAACATTGTATTAGTTACAAGTATGAAATGTAAACCTGAGAGATTACTCCTTTATGGATTATCTGTAAATGTGCACTCCACCCATCACCTCTATCTCTTTGCCCCCCCTCCCCTCCCATCTCCACTCTCTCTCCATTGCACCCCACTTTTCTCTCGATTCACCAAACACTGTATCAAGCATTGGAGAGAGGTAAAGTGGAGACGTTGCTTAAAGCAACCAATCAACTTTAACAGTGATTTGTCTTGCACAGTCATTGGAATGACAGATTGGTGGTTTTGGGTAACTGCTCCACTTTATCTCTCGCCATGGCTTGATACATCTCCCCATTTTATCTATTTTTCTGTATAGCTGGTTAACACTCTTTACAGGGGCATTTTAAGAGAGGAGGGGGCCCGTGTGCAGACTCCAGGTGGGTCCCCTCCTCTCCATGGTGCCGTAGACTCCGGCACTGTTCCGGAGTCTACTGTGCATGCGAAGGTCTCCAGAAACATGGCGCCCGCCATGGTCCGGAGACAAATTTCATACTGTGCAGCAGCTATTATTAGTGGAATTTTTGCCAGTGCTGCAATGCCCATCGTGGGACTCCGGTAAGGTAAGTATTACAACAACATGGGTGCAGTGTGTGCGGTGTGCACCCATGATAGAAATGCCAGTGACTCTTTATAAATTCATGGGCATGTGTACTTGCCTCACTTAAGTACACATGCCTATACTCTCTGAATAGTCTCTTAGCAGCAAAACTGTCCCAGCATGCTCACCAATGCTCTTAGTCTCCACACAGCTCCGCAGAACGCTTACTGATACCCAAAGTCTCCTTCTTGAATTTTAGGCCAGCTTGTCTGTTGAATACAGCTCACTACCCCTACAGTCACAGTATATTGCACTGCTCCAGTCAAATGTATAATACAACCTGAATGCAACTCTCGAAGGTAACTAATTGGTCACTTTCCAGGCATCGATGCAGGTATACAGTATAAATCCTTTGATGCCGCCAAAAAGCACACAATCTGCCCAGCTATTGTACTTTCAGCAAGGCTAATTACTGTAGCCCATGCTCACAAAATATTGGCGAGTCAAAGAGGTGTTTCACAAAGAAATAAATAAATTTTTCAGTGAATTCAGTGAATTTTAGAGGATTTTGTGTTGACGGGGCTTAGCGCTACCCTTTGCCTTGTTTCTTATCACGAAGGATGTACTCCTCCTGTATATATTGCAGCTACCTTATAGGCAAAAAATATACTATTACCATAAGTTACCACTTTCCTTTCTCAGATGCTGTCGGAACTCTGGTTCATAGGGGCAGATGTACTAAATCTTGGAGAGTGATAAAATGGAGAAAGATAAAGTAGCAGCCAATCAGCTCCTGACATTTTTCAAACACAGCCTGTAACTTGGCAGTTAGAAGCTGATTGGCTGGTACTTTATCTCCGTCCACTTTATCACTTTCAAGAAGTACATCTCCCCTATAGACTGTTCATAGGCTGTAACCATAAGTTTCTGCTTTCTTTTCTCAGGCACTGATGGAGCTAAAGACTATAGGCTATTCACATCATATGCATATTTCTACTGAACTGTACCTGTACGTAGGGGTAATCACATGGCTTTTTACGCATTGACCTTTCTGAAGGAGCTGTGTGGAAATTGAAATATGGCTTTAATTGCTAATGTATGTAATGTACACTCATGTGCCTCACATTGGACCCACATATAAAAATGGGATGCGGTTATGTGAGCGGCAATCAGGAGACCATCGGTCACAATACTAAGGACGGCATCCCGAAAACTCTCTCGCCCGTCGGTCAGCATGCTGACCAACAGGTACTATTCCCACTTGTGGGTGTCCACAACACCCATAGAGTGGGAATAGAATCTGTGGTGAGTCACCGAGCCTGCTGCGCAGTGAGCCCAGCAAGCCCACAAGGGGCTTTGTTGCACTCGCCCCCCCCCCCCCCCCCCCCCCCATCCCACCCAGTCATCTAACAAATGGGATCCTGGCATCGGGATGGTGACTGGTGGTCTCCCAACCCGCAAAAATGGCTAATTGGACATAAATAAGGCTAAAACAGTCAGTATCTTTGGAGAAAATGTAAACAGAATAGGTTTGAAGCTGCACTTCATTCGACTACGCACAATTCCATCTCTGGCCACACTCCTCCAAATGGTTATGCATGGGGACACTTCTCAAACCAGGAGATGAAAAGTGGTCTCCTGTATGCAAAACAAAATGTGAAGTACATTATATGTGCGTTACATTCTGTTTAGAGATGTGGGATTCCATTTCCATGGAAACAGAAACCACCCAAACTTCCACTTTCTGAGGCCTTCCGAGACCGTGCTCAGTATTTCCAGCCAGGCTCAGATCTAAAAATGAGGCAAAACACCATCTTCCTGACATCGGATCTCGCATATTCTGGATTCAATAAAAGTCCCTCCCTCATGGTTCGAGCACAATTCACACAGAACACCAGAGGGAGGGTGTAGGGTGAGCTGCTAAATAGGGCTGTGGGTTGCAGCACTGTCTGTGACTGTCAGTGTCTGTCATAATCTGTGAAGGGCTGTGGGCTGCAATGTAAGGGCTGTGAGCTACTGTGTCAGTGTCATTATAATCAGTGAACTAAGGCTGTGGGCTGCAGCACTGTCTGCGACTGTGTTAAACTGTCATTGTCATCAGTGAAGAGCTGTGGGCTGCAGCGTGACTGCCAGTGAAGATTAAGGGCTGTGGGCTACTGTGTCAGCATCATCAGTGAAAGGCTGTGAGCTGCAGCACTGTGAATGAGTAACATTCAGCAGGTTCCACCATTACATACTGCAGTGATATAAAAATGAATGCATGTGTGTTGGGGATGGTATCGGGATCCTGGCACTTGGGATGCCGGCAGTCAAAATACCTACAGCAGCACCCCGATTAGCAGAAACCCAACACATACTAGGTAGTTTAAAGTAGAGATGAGCGGGTTCGGTTTTCAGAGAACCGAACCCTACCGGACTTTACCATTTGAGTCCGGTTCCGAGCCCGGCTCAGGTTTCCCCGCATGACTCAGAAACCAGAACGAGGCAAAACGTCATCCTCCCGCTGTCGGATTCTCGCGGGATTTGGATTCCATATAAGGAGCCGCACGTTGCGGCCATTTCCACTCCAGTCTCGGAGAGTGTAGTGAGAGAACGTGTCTCCGTCCTCAGTGTCTGTGTGGGGACGGGAAAGTGGGGTGGCGATTCTAGTGCTGTCTTGTGCTGCATCAGTTCAGTGTAGTCAGTGTCTTTTGCTGTATCAGTACAGCCAGTCACAGTGTTGGTGTCCTCTGCTGTTATATGTCCCCAGTGCTGCTGGCTGTTGTATAAGTCCAATGCCGTTTTGCTGTGTTGTCTTGCATCAGACCAGGGTTAGTGTCTCTCTTGTGTGGCATCAGTCCAGTGACCAGTCACAGTGGTGGTGTCCTCTGCTGCCCCATATATCCAGTGTTACTGGCGTATAATACTAGTTATATTACCGTATAATTCCTGTGATATTTCCGTATAATTCCCGTGATACTGGCATATAATTACAGTGATATTGCCATATAATTCTCCGGATACTGGCGTATAATTCCTGTGATATTGCCATATATTTACAGTGATACTGGCGTATAATTCCTGTGATATTGCCGTATAATTCTCGCAATACTGGCCTATATTTCCTATGATATTGCCGTATAATTCCTGTGATATTGCCGTATAATTCCTGTGATACTGCCATATAATTCCTGTGATATTGCCGTATAATTCTCGGAATACTGGCGTATAATTCCTATGATATTGCCAATTAATTCTCAGAATATTGGCGTATAATTCCTGTGATACTGCCATATAATTCCTGTGATATTGCCGTATAATTCTCGGAATACTGGCGTATAATTCCTGCGATATCGCTGTATAATTCCTGTGATATTGCTGTATAATTCTCGGAATACTGGCGTATAATTCCTGTGACATTGCCGTATAATTCTTGGGATACTGACGCATAATTCCTGTGACAATGCTGTATAATTCTCGGAATACTGGCATATAAATCCTGTGTTATTGCTGTATAATTCTCGGAATACTGGCGTATAATTCCTGTGATATTGCCGTATAATTCTCGGAATACTGGCGTATAATTCCTATGATATTGCCATATAATTCCTGTGATATTGTTGTATAATTCTCGGAATACTGGCGTATAATTCCTGTGACATTGCCGTATAATTCTCGGAATACTGGCGTATAATTCCTATGATATTGCCATTTATTTCTCGGAATATTGGCATATAATTCCTGTGATACTGCCATATAATTCCCGTAATACTGTCATATAATTCCTGTGATATTGCCATATAATTCCAGTGATACTGGCGTATAATTCCTGTGATATTGCCATATAATTCCCGTGATACTGCCGTATAATTCCAGTTATTCTGTCATATAATTCCATATAAATCCATATAATTCCATGTAAATCCAGTCCAGTGGTGCTGCCATATAAGTTCAGTGTTGCTGTCCTGTGCTGTATATTATTTACTCCAAATTAAGGGGTTATTATTAATATTTAATCCAAATAATTTTTACAGGGCTTGCCCTGTGAGGTGTAGGGGTTTGCTCTCCTGTGCCACATATTGTGTTATATAACTCCAGAAAAATAATGGAGAACAAACATTTGGAGGATAAAATAGGGAAAGATCAAGAACCACTTCCTCCTAGTGCTGAAGCTGCTGTCACTAGCCATGACAGAGACGATTAAATGCAATCAACGTCATCTGCCAAGTCCGATGCCCAATGTGATAGTAGAGGGCATGTAAAATCCAAAAAGCCAAAGTTCAGTAAAAAGACCCAAAAAAGGAAATTTAAATGGTCTGAGGAGAAACGTAAACTTTTCAATATGCCATTATATGGCAATATCACTGTAATTATACGACACGGAGTGGAAAGGAATGGCTGAGGCCCTGGCCTATGTTCACGACTAGTGGTTCAGCTTCACATGACGATGGAAGCCCTCATTCTCCCGCTAAAACAATTAAAAGAGTTAAGCTGGAAAAAGCACAGAAAAGAACTGTGCATTCTGAGATGGTATCACAAATCCCCAAGGAAAGTCCAAGTGTGTCTGTGGTTGCAATGCCTGACCTTCCCAACACTGGACGGGATGAGGTTGCTCCTTCCACCATTTGCAGGCCCCCTGCAAGTGCTGGAAGGAGCACCCACAGTCCAGTTCCTGATATTGAAATTGAAGATGTCACTGTTGAAGTACCCCAGGATGAGGATATGGGTGTTGCTGGCGCTGAGGAGGAAGTTGACGATGAGGATTCTGATGGGATGTGGTTTGTTTAAGTCAGGCACCGGGGGAGACACCTGTTGTCCGTGGGATAAAGAAGCCCATTGTGATGCCTGGGCAAACTACCAAAAAAGCTTTGGTGTGGAGCTATTTCTCCACAAATCCGGACAACAGGTGTCAAGCTATCTGTTGCCTCTGTCAATCTGTAATAAGTAGGGGTAAGGATGTTAACCACCTAGGAACATCCTCCCTTATACGTCACCTGCAGCGCATTCATCAGAAGTCAGTGTCAAGTTCTGAAACTTTGGGTAAGAGCGTAAGCAGTCCACTGACACCTAAATCCCTTCTTCCTCCTGTACCCAAGCTCCTGCAAGCCACACCACCAACTCCCTCAACGTCAACTTCCTCCTCAGTCAGGAACGTCCGTAGCCCTGCAGGCCATGTCACTGTCAAGACTGAGGAGTCCTCGCCTAACCGGGATTCCTTTGGAGGATCCTTGAGTGGTATGCCTGCTGTTGCTGCCGCTGCTGTTGTTGCTGCTGGGAGTCGATGGCCATCCCAGAGGGGAAGTCGGAAGTCGGAAGACCACTTATACTACTTCCAAGCAATTGACTGTCCAACAGTCCTTTGTGAGGAAGATGAAATATGACAGCAGCCATCCTGTTGCAAAGCAGATAACTGAGGTCTTGACACTTATGTTGCACCTGACTCAAGCGCAGCGGAGAATGATTTCTGTCTTGTGCAAGGTTCTCCAACCCTTTAAACTTGCCACACGTGATGTCAGTTCAGACACTGCCTGCTTGAGTCAGGTCATTCCCCTCATCAGGCTTTTGCAGAAGCAGCTGGAGAAATTGAAGGAGGAGCTAAGACGGAGTGATTCTGCAAAGTATGTGGGACTTGTGGATGGAGCCCTTCATTCGCTCTGCCAGGATTCAAGGGTGGCCAATCTGTTGAAATCAGAGCACTACATTTTGGCCACCATGCTCGAACCTAGGTTTAAAGCCTACGTTGTATCTCCCTTTCCGGCAGACACAAGTCTGCAGAGGTGCAAAGACCTGCTGGTGAGTAAAGTGTCAACTCAAGGGGAATGTGACCCGTCAACAGCTCCTCCTTCAATTTCTCCTGCCACTGGGGCTGCAAGGAAAAGAATAAGATTTCATAGCCCACCCGCTGGCGGTGATGCAGGGTAGTCAGGAACGAGTGCTGACATCTGGTCCGGACTGAAGGACCTGCCCACAATTACTGACATGTCTAGTGTCACTGCATATGATTCTGTCACAATTTAAAGATTGGTGGAGGATTATATGAGTGACAGCATCCAAGTAGGCATGTCAGACAGTCCGTATGTATACTGGCAGGAAAATGAGGCAATTTGGATGCCCTTGCACAAACTGGCTTTATTTTACCTAAGTTGCCCCCCCCCCCCCCCCCCCCTCCAGTGTGTACTCTGAAAGAGTGTTTAGTGCAGCCAGTAACCTTGTCAGCGATCGGCGTAAAAGGTTACTTCCACAAAATGTGGAGAAGATGATGTTCATCAAAGTGAATTATAAATTCCTCCGGGAAGACCTTGACCAGCAATTGCCTCCAGAAAGTAACGAGGGACCTGTGATGGTGGACTCCAGTGGGGACAAATTAATACTCTGTGAGGAGAAGGATGTACACAGTGAAAAGGGTGAGGAATCGGAGGATGAGGATGAGGTCAACATCTTGCCTCTGTAGAGCCAGTTTGTGCAAGGAGAGATTGAGTGCTTCTTTTTTTGGTGGGGGCCCAAACACACCAGTCATTTCTGCCACAGTCGTGTGGCAGACCCTGTCGCTGAAATGATTGGTTTGTTAAAGTGTGCATGCCCTGTTTATACAACATAAGGGTGGGTGGGAGGGCCCAAGGACAATTCCATCTTGCACCTTTTTTTCTTCTTATCATCATGTGCTGTTTGGGGACTATTTTTTTAAAGTGTCATCCTGTCTGACACTTCTGTATATGTCCAGTGGTACTGCCATTGTATTACAGTGATTTTGACGTATAATTCAAGTGATTTTGCTATTTAATTCCAGTGATTTTGCCATTTAGTTCCAGTGATTTGGACGTATTTTTCCATTGATTTGGACGTATAATTCCAGTGATTTTTCCATTTAATTCCAGTGATTTTGCCATTTAATTCCAGTGACTTTGACGTATAATTCCAGTGATTTGGCTGTATAACTGACACAGCCGTATGAGTCCAGGGGTACTGCTGTATTAGTCCTGGGGTACTGCCGTATAAGTCTAGCAATTGCACAGTTTTTGAAAAATGACAGGGGTGTGCGAACAATTGCGGCCCACTCTCGACATTCAGCCACTGCGTGACACTATTAGATGGGCCAGGTGGTTGTGTTGCTTAGCTTAGTCATACAGCAACCTCGGTGCACCTTTTTTTCTTCTTTGCATCATGTGCTGTTTGGGGCCTTTTTTTGATATCTGCCCTCCTTTCTGCCACTGCAGTGCCACTCCTAGATGGGCCAGTTGTTTGTGTCGCTTGGCATAGTCATACAGCACCTCATTGCACCTCTTCTACATCTTTGCATGAGGTGCTGTTTGGGGCCTAGTTTTGAAAAGTGCCATCCTGTCTGACACTGCAGTGCCACTCCTAGATGGGCCAGGTGTTTGTGCAACACACTTGTGTCGCTTGGCTTAGTCATACAGCAGCCTCGGTGCACCTCTTTTTCTTCTTTGCATCATGTGCTATTTGGGGACTAGTTTTTGAATAGTGCCATCTTGTCTGCAACTGCAGTGCCACTCCTAGATGGGCCAGGTGTTTGTGCCGCACACTTGTGTCGCTTAGCTTGGTCATACAGCACCTCGGTGCAACTTTTAGGCCTAAAAACAATATTGTGAGGTGTTCAGAATAGACTGGAAATGAGTGGAAATGAATGTTATTGATGTTAATAATACCGTAGGAACAAAATTACCCCCAAATTCTGTGATTTCAGCTGTTTTCATGTTTTTTTCAAAAATCATCCAGATCCAAAACCAAAACCAAATCACGAAAAGGGTGGTTTTAGGAAAACCAAGCAAAAACCAAAACACGAAAGTGGAATTAGAAGCAAAACACAAAACATGAAAAGTGCCAGCCGCACATCTCTTATTTAAATAGTGATGTGCACCGGACATTTTTCGGGTTTTGTGTTTTGGTTTTGGATTCGGTTCCGCGGCCGTGTTTTGGATTCGGACGCGTTTTGGCAAAACCTCACCGAATTTTTTTTTGTCGGATTCGGGTGTGTTTTGGATTCGGGTGTTTTTTTAAAAAAAACCTAAAATACAGCTTAAATCATAGAATTTGGGGGTCATTTTGATCCCATAGTATTATTAACCTCAATAACCATAATTTCCACTAATTTCCAGTCTATTCTGAACACCTCACAATATTATGTTTAGTCCTAAAATTTGCACCGAGGTCGCTGGATGGCTAAGCTAAGCGACACAAGTGACCGACACAAACACCTGGCCCATCTAGGAGTGGCACTGCAGTGTCAGGCAGGATGGCACTTCAAAAAAATAGTCCCCAAACAGCACATGATGCAAAGAAAAAAAGAGGCGCACCAAGGTCGCTGTGTGACTAAGATAAGCGACACAAGTGGCCGACACAAACACCTGGCCCATCTAGGAGTGGCACTGCAGTGTCAGGCAGGATGGCACTTCAAAAAAATTGTCCCCAAACAGCACATGATGCAAAGAAAAATTAGGTATACCACAGGTATAGAATGTAGATGGATAGTAAACTTGACGACACAGAGGTAGGTACAGCAGTGGCCTTCCGTACCGTACTGCTATATATACTGGTGGTCACTGTGTCAGCAAACTGCACAACTGAAATGCACCACAGGTATAGAATGTAGATGGATAGTATACTTAATGACGACACAGAGGTAGGTACAGCAGTGGCCTTCCGTACCGTACTGCTATATATACTGGTGGTCACTGTGTCAGCAAACTGCAAAACTAAAATGCACCACAGGTATAGAATGTAGATGGATAGTATACTTAATGACGACACAGAGGTAGGTACAGCAGTGGCCTTCCGTACCTTACTGCTATATATACTGGTGGTCACTGTGTCAGCAAACTGCAAAACTAAAATGCACCACAAGTATAGAATGTAGATGGATAGTATACTTAATGACGACACAGAGGTAGGTACAGCAGTGGCCTTCCGTACCGTACTGCTATATATACTGGTGGTCACTGTGTCAGCAAACTGCAAAACTAAAATGCACCACAGGTATAGAATTAGAATATAGATGAATAGTATACTTAATGACGACACAGAGGTAGGTACAGCAGTGGCCTTCCGTACCATACTGCTATATATACTGGTGGTCACTGTGTCAGCAAACTGCAAAACTAAAATGCACCACAGGTATAGAATGTAGATGGATAGTATACTTAATGACGACACAGAGGTAGGTACAGCAGTGGCCTTCCGTACCGTACTGCTATATATACTGGTGGTCACTGTGTCAGCAAACTGCACAACTGAAATGCACCACAGGTATAGAATGTAGATGGATAGTATACTTAATGACGACACAGAGGTAGGTACAGCAGTGGCCTTCCGTACCGTACTGCTATATATACTGGTGGTCACTGTGTCAGCAAACTGCAAAACTAAAATGCACCACAGGTATAGAATTAGAATGTAGATGGATAGTATACTTAATGACGACACAGAGGTAGGTACAGCAGTGGCCTTCCGTACCGTACTGCTATATATACTGGTGGTCACTGTGTCAGCAAAACTCTGCACTGTACTCCTCCTATATAATATTATACTGGTGGTCCCGACTCCCCAGTCCCCACAATAAAGCAGCACACTGAGCACAGATATGGAGTGTTTTTCAGGCAGACAATGTATACTGGTGGTCACTGATCAGCAAAACTCTGCACTGTACTCCTCCTATATAATACAGCTGCTCCCCAGTCTCCACAATTAAGCAGTGTGAGCACAGATATATGCAGCACACTGAGCACAGATATGGAGGGTTTTTTTCAGGCAGAGAACGGATAAAACTGGTGGTCACTGATCAGCAAAACTCTGCACTGTACTCCTCCTATATTAATATAAAGCTGCTCCCCAGTCCCCACAATGATATAAGCAAGCACAAATATTTGCATCAACTCAACAATGAATAAACGGAGAGGACGCCAGCCACGTCCTCTCCCTAACATTTCCAATGCACGAGTGAAAATGGCGGCGACGCGCGGCTGCTTATATAGAATCCGAATCTCGCGAGAATCCGACAGCGGGATGATGATGTTCGGGCGCGCTCGGGTTAACCGAGCCATACGGGAGAATCCGAGAATGGCTCGGACCCGTGTAAAAAGGGTGAAGTTCGGGGGGGTTCGGTTTCCGAGAAACCGAACCCGCTCATCACTATATTTAAAGCAATTAGAGTTATCCAATACACCTGTTATATAACGTAATTTCAGAGTATACTAGGCCCTGTGTAAAATTTTGTATTGCATTTCTGCAAAAGTGGCTGATATCAGATGATTGTTTAGCAAAACTGAGGATTTAACTATAGCTTGCAGGGATAGCTCAGGGACAGTGTTTTTCCACTTAGCCAAACCCTTAGTAATACTGGAAAGATCTAACTTCATACTAATCTGATCGTACAATAACGAGAAACTGTTGTACTAAATTAAGGCCATGGGGTATATTTACAAAGATTCGTGTTTTGGCCGTTTTGAAGGCTGTTTGAACTCGAATGGTATCGGGTGCATTTTACTGCAACTTTTTGAATCCTGATACGATCATTCACTAAGCTGCCGAGTTTTGCACAATCGTTTTTTCCGATGTCGATGTGATTGGTAATATCAGGCAGTGTTTTACGGGAGTGATGAGTAAAACACTGCCTGACAAAACACAATCCCTCATTGTGTACCTTAAAAAGTTGATTAAAGTCTTAAAAAATCTGAAAAAAAATGTGTGGGGTCCCCCCTCCTAAGCACAACCAGCCTCGGGCTCTTTGAGCCGGTCCTGGTTGAAAAAATAGGGGGGGAAATGACAGGGGTTCCCCCATATTTAATCAACCAGCACCGGGCTCTGCGCCTGTTCCTGGTTCCAAAAATACAGGGGACAAAAAGCGTAGGGGTCTCCCGTATTTTTGAAACCAGCACCGGGCTCCACTAGCCAGGTACATAATGCCACAGCCGGGGGACACTTTTATACTGGTCCCTGCGGCCCTGGCATTACATACCCAACTAGTTACCCCTGGCCGGGGTACCCTGGAGGAGTGGGAACCCCTTAAATCAAGGGGTCCCCCCACTCCAGCCACCCAAGGGCCAGGGGTGAAGCCCGAGGCTGTCCCCCCCCCATCCAAGGGCGGCGGATGGGGGGCTGATAGCCTTGTGAAAAAATGTGAATATTGTTTTTAGTAGCAGTACTACAAGTCCCAGCAAGCCTCCCCCGCAAGCTGGTACTTGGAGAACCACAAGTACCAGCATGCGGTGGAAAACCGGGCCCGCTGGTACCTGTAGTACTACTACTAAAAAAATACCCCCCAAAAAACAGGACACACACACCGTGAAAGTATAAGTTTATTACATACATGCACACCTCCATACACACATACTTACCTATGTTCCCACGAGGCTCGGTCCTCTTCTCCATGTAGAATCCTTGGGGTACCTGTGAAAAAAATTATACTCACATAATCCAGTGTTGAATCAGACCTTTGAATAATCCACGTACTTGGCAAAATTTTAAAACGGAAACCCGACCACGCACTGAAAGGGGTCCCATGTTTACACATGGGACCCCTTTCCCCGACTGCCAGGACCCCCCCTGACTCCTGTCAAAGAGGGTCCCTTCAGCCAATCAGGGAGCTGATTGGCTGTGTGCTCCTGTAGTGTCTGTCAGGCAGCACACGGCACAGATACAATGTAGCGCCTATGCGCTCCATTGTAGACAATGGTGGGAACTTTGCGGTCAGCGGTGAGGTTACTTTCGGTCAACCGCTGACCGCAAAGTTCTCACCATTGGCTACAATGGAGCGCATAGGCGCTACATTGTATCTCTGCCATGTGCTGCCTGACAGACACTACAGGAGCACACAGCCAATCAGGAGAGTGCCACGACGTGGCGCTCCCTGATTGGCTGAAGGGACCCTCTTTGACAGGAGTCAGGGGGGGTCCTGGCAGTCGGGGAAAGGGGTCCCATGTGTAAACATGGGACCCCTTTCAGTGCGTGGTCGGGTTTCAGTTTTATTATTTTGCCAAGTACGTGGATTATTCAAAGGTCTGATTCTACACTGGATTATGTGAGTATAATTTTTTTCACGGGTTCCCCAAGGATTTTACATGGAGAAGAGGACCAAGCCTTGTGGGAACATAGGTAAGTATGTGTGTATGGAGGTGTGCATGTATGTAATAAACTTATACTTTCACGGTGTGTGTGTCCTGTTTTTTTGGGGGTATTGTTTTAGTAGTAGTACTACAGGTACCAGCGGGCCCGGTTTTCCACCGCATGCTGGTACTTGTGGTTCTCCAAGTACTAGCTTGCGGGGGAGGCTTGCTGGGACTTGTAGTACTGCTACTAAAAACAATATTCACATTTTTTCACAAGGCTGTCAGCCCCCCATCCGCCGCCCTTGGTTGGGGGGACAGCCTCGGGCTTCACCCCTGGACCTTGGGTGGCTGGAGGGGGGGACCCCTTGATTTAAGGGGTTCCCACTCCTCCAGGGTACCCCGACCAGGGGTGACTAGTTGGGTATGTAATGCCAGGGCCGCAGGGACCAGTATAAAAGTGTCCCCCGGCTGTGGCATTATGTACCTGGCTAGTGGAGCCCGGTGCTGGTTTCAAAAATACGGGGGACCCCTACGCTTTTTGTCCCCCGTATTTTTGGAACCAGAACCAGGCGCAGAGCCCGGTGCTGGTTGATTAAATATGGGGGAACCCCTGTCATTTCCCCCCCCATATTTTTTCAACCAGGACCGGCTCAAAGAGCCCGAGGCTGGTTATGCTTAGGAGGGGGGACCCCACGCAATTTTTTTTTACAGTTTTTACACTAAACAGACCCTTTCCCATAGATAACCATGCACAGATCTCACTGATCCGTGCATGGTTATCCAAACTCAACTGGAAAAAGCAGGTCTATTTTTTTGCTGCTTTTTTAACGAATCGAAAAAAAACAGACCCGCACTTGAGCACTCAGAAACTAACACCCAAATACGAATGAATAGTGAATGCCCGTATTGTATGAAATAACAGCCGTGTTTGACCGATGGTATATTCATTCGTATTTCGGAACTTTGCAAATCAAACCATTACGAATACTCCAAACACTGCCAGAATTGGTGCTTAGTGAATTCCCGGATTGGGACTTAGAAAAAAAAAACACAAATCGGACAAACTCGAATTCTTAGTAAATATTGTCCCATGTCTTAAAAACCATATCTGCATTACTGTTTTTTTTATTTTTTTATTCTAAATTCATCAATTAAAGGAATCAATACATTAGTCAGTACTTTCATTTCTCACCCTTGTCATGAATCGTTGGCTATAAATATTGTTCTCTTTTATGGCATTTTCTCTGCAAAACTGCCCTTTTCTCTGCAAAACAGATTGTGATTTTATAATAATAAAAATAATAATAATAATTTTATTTATATAACAATCTTCTCTAATAGGACTCAAGGCCATTAACAGATATAATGAACATGATACAGACTCAGTACAGAAACAATGAAGTAGAGAAAAACTTTTCATAAAATACAGAGAGCATGGAGATACTAAAGGGACATTAAGACAATGCTTGAGTAAACAGGAAAGTCTTGAGCCTGTTTTTGAAGTATTCGGCCTCAGGAAATGTGTGGGTGAGTTCCATAGAGTCGGAGCTCCATGGATAAAAGCTCGACACCCAGATGAATTCCAGGGGATTCTAGGTACTGCTAAAAGTCCTTCATGGGGTTGTATAGTTTATTAAACTGCCAACCTGTCTGCCTCTGCTGTGCCACAATGGTTCATAGATGTGCTATAGCCTTAAACTGACTGCCATGTGTTTGTGCCACTGATCTGTTGCTTCGTTTATCCAGTCAACCTTTGACCAATATTGGTGAACAATATTGTGAGCTGTGAGGTGGTCAAAATTGACTGGAAATTACTGGAAATTAGTGTTATTGTGGATAATAATACAGTAGGAACAAAAACAGGCACACATTACATGAATTTAGCTGTTTTCAGCAATTAAAAAAGATACAGATCCAAAACCAAAACACGAGGATGAAATAAGAACCAAAAACAAAACACGGGGGCCGGTGCACATCTCTAATTATGGTCTAGATATTTGATTTCCTTTTTTACAGTACATATTGTTCACTGCTATTTTCTGCCCTCTATATTCTGCTACCATTCTTGTTGCTGTCCCTCCTCCATACCTCCTCTATATCTCATTCACTCATTTATATCTTTCCACTCTATCAATGACTTCTTTTGTCTATCATTATTTTTTATACCCCTGTCAGATGGGTCGCACCTGGGATTTGTACACGGATCCTTCCCGGGTGTGACCCAGATAAAACCCTTTCAGACTGGTGGCCTAACCAAGGTTTTTGCCTGGTCGGTGATGTCACCGCCGATACATGTGGAAGTGGTGCTTGGAGATGAGATGATCTTGAAGCGCCGCCTCGCCTCATCCTATTCAGTGAACAGGTGCCGGGACACATTGACCCGGCTTACCTGTTCACACTGCACACGAGTTCAACCCTGAGTTGAAATACCGGGTCACTCGACCTGGGTTATTTCAACTGACTCCTTTCAGATTGCACCACAACCCGGGTTGCTGCGCGTTCACGTGCAATATCCTGGGTTATTGCTGGCAGTCCGAAAGGGGTATTAGTCTCCTTATCATAATTCCTCTCATTCTCTGTTATTGCAATTCCTCTTATTCTCTGTCATTATCTTCTCTATGTCACTCTGTAAACTCTATCATGTGATACATGCACCCTCCTACCTGTGCAAGGTAAACCATAACTATAAAGAAATAATAACATAGAGACAAGTATAAGGGGAAAGGAAGGTCAGCTTTATTTAAATTTGAAACTATTCCTATTTAAATATTCAGGAACTAACTGATGACGAATGAAAGAACATGAATGAATGAAAGAAAAGATGAAGTACTGTATGAGAAAGAATGGCCTCACTATGCAATATCTCCATTTGTTCTTGTAAATGGGGAGGACCAGCTCCCAACCCATTACCACACTCAAGGTATTAAAACCTCATCCCAATGACACAGCATGAGAACCACCTTGACTGGTGATACCATTGACCCAAGTAGGGTAGAATCAGAGTAAGCCCTGTATTGAAGGGGACAGCACCTCAAACTCCAAAGCAGTGGTACAAATATGGGGGTATTGGGGTTGCAGACCACACCTAAGTATCACCCTCAGAGTGGATGACAACCTTACCAAATTGCCAGCTCCTCCATGGTGACAAGGAGCCGAGTGCTGCAGTGTGACATTTCCTGCAGTGCCAGTCGCGACACTATAGGGGGGCGGATCACAGCTGTATGCCACCTTCAAAGGAGGTGACACCAAAATGCTAGCTCCTCCACAGTGACAGGGAGCTGTAGTACATTTTCCTACAGCACCCTGGCTTCAGTCACTGAGGAGCTGGCAGTGCAGGCAGATGAGCCTCTGGGGATAGCCCAGCGTTTCCGGGAATGCTGGGCACACCCGAGAGTGATGCAATCGGGTGCTTTCTGCTAGGCCACACTCGTCCATCGAGGCCATTCCCCCAGGTTGAGGAAAATGGCTGCTTCCCTCGACCTGGGATCAATGATGGCCAGATGGACCTACTAGGGCTAGGATCTGATGCCTTTTCTTCTGTGCCCGACAAGAGCTTTACCTGATTGATTGACCAACCAACCAAGAATGGCAGAACAGGGAATAACCAGGGGTAGCTTGTTTGCATAGGGTGATCTGGTATGATGGCCCTTCAAAGCTCCTACTCTCATCTTGCAGAGTCTTCACCTGCATGAGAGCAAGTGTCAGCTCTATTTCCAAAGTTACCTTGCCACCAGGACTTTATCTAATCTTAATCCACCATCTTCTATCCTCCAGACAGTGCCTCTTTTCCTCTTCAGCAGATTGTCTTCTCTTTTTATTTTTTTCTGTCTTCTTTGCTCCTTCTCCACTGCCAATCAGAGTCCACTCTGCAGCTCTGGATAATATACGAGGGGGGGATAATATACGAGGGTGTGTGCAATACATTACTGGATGTGCAGTGCACTGTCTGTAATCTCTGACTAAAATTCTTATGAAATGTCAAGGCACACAACTGTATATAATCAGTACTGCACACTGAAGAGTCAGAATGTTCACTTCCTTCACAGACTCATTATGGAGCTCAAAAGAGGTCACATACAGTAAGAGCCATGAACTTCTACAAGTAGATGAGTGATCTGTAACAACAGTAGAGTTTTGACTGACTGCAAGCTGCTTTTGGGGAGGTAGCACCATCACGAACCACTGTGTTTGAGTGGTTTGCAGAATTTTGGTGCAGGAGATGGTTTCTGAAAGACAAGGAGCGCTGTGGCCAACCTGTGTCTGCCATCACCAAGGATTACATTGCTGCCATGTGGGCCATAGTTGAGGGGGACACCAGGGTGACTGTGGCCCAGTTAGAGAAGGAGATAGGCATCTCATCAGGATCCATCTGCTTGATAGTCCACGAAAAAGCTTGGCCTGAGCAAGGTTTCTGCATGCTGGGTGCCCTATCAGCTGACTCGAGAGCAGAAGGAGGCTAGCGTGACTTGGTGCTGCAACATAATGGCCAGGTTTGATGATGGTCTCTCAAAATCTGTCTGGGAGATTATCAGTGGCAATGAATCCCTGGGACCAAACAACAGTATTCCCAGTATTCCTCAGATGTGCCACCACAGAAGTTCCGTTGTGAGCGCAGCATGGCCAAGCACATGGTGGCTGTTTTTGTGGCCAAGACTGATCATTGTCACAACTGAGGGCCTGAGCTGACGGGAGGCAGCCTCAGTTGTAGGGGCTGAGATGTACCGGAACCTGGGAGGTTGTATCAGACCCCCGGACATGTAAGTAACATGAATAATAACTGCCCGAAGGCGTGACCACGACAACTTGGATAAAAGTCAATGATGTTTATTATGACAACTCCGCAACACAGCAGCAGTAAAAGAAAACGTAAAAGTCAGCAAATAATAAATACAGTTCCTGGGTACTACAGGATGGCAGGAGCCACAGGGCACTGGTAGTGTGAGATAGTTCTTATGATCTTCTAGATGGAAAGTCCTTACCAGGCCCGACTGTAGCAATGGAGATAACCCAGGATTGTGCCAGCTGGTGTTCCAGGAAAAGCTGGGTTGCTGAAGGTAAAACAGCTGCTGTGGATACTGGCTGGAACCAGACTGTTGTTAGCACGGAGTGGATACTGGCTGGAACCAGTTAAATAATAGATGAACTTGGGAGCGATGAAATATGAACTGAAATGTAGAACTTGAGAGCGGAGAAATAATAATACCGGTGGAGAGTGGTAAAGTGTAGAAAGGACACCGGCCCTTTAAGGGAAGCTGTACTCTGCTGAAAGCTGAGCTGGAAGCAGGTAATGTTGTAGCTGGAAACAGATGAATCCACAATGGATTGGAGAGTCAGGCTACACCGCAGGTGGAATGCTGGTGCGGGTCTCTATGGTGGAAGTCTTGAGACAGGAGCTGGAACCTGGAAGACAATCATAGGAGAGAGACAAACAGGAACTAGGTTTGACAACCAAAGCACTGACGCCTTCCTTGCTCAGGCACAGTGTATTTATACCTGCAGCAAGGAAGGGATTGGCTAGGCAATTATGCAGATTAACAATACTGACAACAGATTGGAGGAAATGATCAGCTGACAGAATCCAAGATGGCTGCGCCCATGCAGACACTTGGAGGGAAGTTTGGTTTGTAATCCATGTGGTAATGAAAACAGTAATGGCGGCGCCGGCCACTGGAGACAGGAGACGCCAGGCTGACAAGTGCACATCCAACCACGCGGACACAGCGGAGGCCGCGGCTGACGTAATTGCCACTCTGACACTCTGCATGCAGAAGCTCAGGAACGGCGGCGGAGGCCGCGGGAGACGCCATGCCAGATGTAATAAGGCGTTACTGTGACAGCGTCTCAGAGAGACAGGAGAGGATGCAGGAATGTGAACATTAGGATAACAGATGGGATCCGGTCCTGGAGCGCTGAGCCAGCCTTAGGAGGCATCTGATGGGTAAGAAATGGCGTCCAGATACCCGGATCGTGACAGCACCCCCCCCTTTAGGAGTGGCCCCAGGACACTTCTTTGGCTTTTGAGGAAACTTGGAATGGAATCTCCGGACCAAGGCAGGAGCATGGACATCAGAAGCATTGGTCCATGAACGTTCCTCAGGGCCGTAACCCTTCCAGTCAATAAGATACTGTAGTTGACCGTAACGGTGACGTGAGTCCAGGATCTTGGCCACTTCATACTCAACGCCTCGTTGAGTTTGGACTTTCGGAGTAGGAGGAAGTGAGGAATGAAACCGATTCAAGATCAGCGGTTTCAACAGGGAAACATGGAATGTCCTGGGTATTTTTAAGAAGGGAGGCAACTGGAGTCTGTAAGCAACAGGATTGATGACTTGTTCAATCTTGAAAGGACCGATATAGCGAGGTGCAAACTTCATACTGGGAACTCTTAACCTCAAATTCTTCGTGGATAACCATACCCGATCACCCACCTTGAGAGCAGGAACTGCTCGACGCTTCTTATCCGCAAACTTCTTGTACCTGAACGATGCCTTGAGCAGAGCTGATCGTACGCTATTCCAGATATTGGCAAACTGATGCAAGGTGATATCCACTGTGGGAACAGAAGTTGCTGGAAGCGGTTGGAACTCAGGGACTTTAGGGTGGAATCCAAAGTTGGTGAAGAATGGTGTTGAAGAAGATGAAGAATGATACTGGTTGTTATGACAGAACTCGGCCCAGGGAAGTAATTGAACCCAGTCATCTTGAGAGGAGGACACATAGATGCGGAGGAAGGCCTCCAAGTCCTGATTCACCCTCTCGGTTTGACCATTGGTCTGAGGATGGTAAGCCGTGGAAAACTTTAGCTTGACTTGGAGGACTTGACATAAACTTCGCCAGAATTTGGCTGTGAATTGAACTCCTCGATCTGAGATAATTTCTTCAGGAAGACCGTGGAGTCGGAAGATCTCTTGTATGAATACTTGAGCCAACTTGGAAGCTGACGGAAGACCGGTGAGAGGAATGAAGTGTGCCATCTTGGTGAACCGGTCAACTACCACCCAGATGGTATTGAACTTGTTGCACATGGGTAAGTCTGTAATGAAATCCATCGACAAGTGGGTCCATGGTCAACGGGGAACGGATAGTGGAACCAGTTGCCCCGCAGGCGACTGGCGGGATACTTTATGTTGGGCACACTTTGGGCAAGATGCAATAAACTCCAAGACGTCTTTTTTCAGAGTTGGCCACCAATAGGACCTAGAGATAAACTCCAGGGTTTTTTGGATACCTGTATGTCCGGCAAAACGGGAAGCATGGGCCCAATGCATGAGCTTCTTCCTTAGCATCGGCTTCACAAAACTTTTCCCTGATGGGGGCGTAGAGTCCATCCCTACCGTGGAGAATGCCAACGGATTTATAATAGGATGCTTGTCTGAAGACTCTGACTCATTTTCTTGCTCCCATGAGCGGGAAAGGGCATCGGCCTTGCGATTCTGAGAGCCCGGACAGAACTGGAGTTTAAAGTCGAACCTGGAAAAGAAAAGTGCCCATCTGGCCTGACGAGGGTTGAGACATTGTGCGCCCTTCAGGTATAAAAGGTTCTTGTGGTCTGTAAGTATGGTGATTAAATGAGAAGCTCCCTCCAACAGATACCTCCACTCTTCTAGAGCGAGCTTGATGGCTAGCAACTCCTGGTCGCCAATGGCATAGTTGCGCTCAGCTGGGGAGAACTTCCGGGAGAAGAAACTGCAAGGATGTAAATGGCCATCTTTAGCCCTCTGAGATAACACCGCTCCTACTCCAACGGAGGAGGCATCCACCTCTAGGATGAAAGGAGAGTCGATGTCAGGCTGTTTCAGGACAGGCGCAGAGATGAACCTCTGTTTTAAAAGATGAAAAGCTTGCATGGCTTCTTCAGACCACTTGGACGGGTTAGCACCCTTCTTGGTGAAAGCAGTAATAGGCGCCACAATGGTGGAAAAGTCTCGTATAAACTTTCGGTAATAATTGGCGAACCCTAAGAACCTCTGGACCCCTTTGAGGGTTAAGGGTACCGGCCAATTCTGAATTGCTTGTAGTTTCTCAGGATCCATCTCTAGTCCGGAACCGGACACAATGTACCCTAGAAACGGAATGGACTTGACTTCAAAGACGCATTTTTCTAATTTGCAATAGAGATGATTGACACGGAGACGGGACAGAACCTCTTTAACCCAAAAACGATGTTCCTCTAAATCGTTGGCAAAAATGAGGATATCGTCTAGATAGACCACGACATGACGGTATAGAATGTCTCTGAAGATCTCATTGACAAAATGCTGGAAGACAGCTGGAGCATTGCTCAATCCGAAGGGCATGACGAGGTACTCATAATGTCCGTCACGGGTGTTAAAGGCGGTCTTCCACTCGTCACCCTCACGGATCCGGATGAGATTGTATGCACCTTGCAAGTCCAGCTTTGTAAAGATGGTAGCTCCGCTAACTCTGTCAAAGAGCTCAGTAATCAGGGGTAAAGGATAACGGTTCTTGATGGTAATGTCGTTCAAACCTCTGTAGTCGATGCACGGCCGCAGACCACCATCTTTCTTTTTTACAAAAAAGAAGCCTGCGCCGGCTGGGGAAGAAGAAGGTCGAATGAACCCCTTTGCTAGGTTCTCTTTAATGTACTCCTCCATAGAATGCGTCTCAGGCAGAGACAACGGATAAGTTCGGCCTCGAGGTGGAACCTTCCCTGGAACGAGATCAATCGGGCAGTCCCATTCTCTATGAGGAGGAAGGATATCAGCAGAAGCTTTACTGAACACATCCGTGAAATCTTGATATGGAGGAGGTGGAACATCAGACGACCTGGGGGAGGAAGAACAGACAGGCAATACTTTAAACAAACATGTCTCTGCACAGGAGGAACCCCATGCCAGGATTTGCGTAGTCGTCCAATCAATTGTAGGATTGTGAAGACGGAGCCATGGAAGGCCCAGGACCACAGGATGTGTGGCTCTTGGAATCACTAAAAGTGAAATAAGTTCGGAATGAAGAACTCCCACTCTCAGACGAACTGGTAGAGTCCTTAGAGCAATAACAGTATCAAAAATTTTACTGCCATCCACGGCAGTTAAGGAAAAGGAGGAAGGAAGTCTCTCGGTGGGTAGGGACCACCGTTTAACATAGGCTTCAGTAATAAAGTTCCCAGCTGCTCCGGAATCAAGGAGGGCAATGACGTTCCGATAACGTTGAGCAACTTGAAGCGAGACTGGGAGATTACAATCATGAGGAGATGGAGAGGAGATCATTACTCCTAGCCGGCCCTCTCCTGGGCGAGCTAGGGTTTGGAGTTTTCCCGGACGTTCGGGACAGGCATTGATGGTGTGAGACGGAGCTGCACAGTAAAGACAAAGAGACTCAGAGAGGCGTCTTCGGCGCTCAGCAGGAGTTAAACGGGAACGGCCAATTTGCATGGGCTCATCTTTAGATGGTGACAGTTGACGAGGAGGAGGAGCAGAAGATTTTGGAGCAGATGATCTTCCACGCTCAGTTGCTCTCTCTCTGAAACGTAAATCAACTTTCGTGCAGAGTGAGATTAGCTCATCTAACTTAGAAGGTAAGTCTCTGGTAGCTAACTCATCTTTAATAAGCTCAGATAAGCCATGCCAGAATGCAGCATACAGGGCCTCGTCGTTCCATGCCAGTTCGGATGCCAGGATCTGGAACTGTATCAGATATTGTCCTACAGTACGTGACCCCTGGCGTAAACGGAGAATCTCGGATGAAGCTGAGGTTACCCGGCCTGGCTCGTCGAAGATGCGCCTGAATGTTGACACGAATGCAGTGTAAGAAGATAGCAGGGTGTCGGACCTCTCCCATAACGGTGATGCCCAGTCAAGGGCGGAGCCACTGAGAAGAGAGATAATGTAGGCAATTTTTGTACGGTCACTGGGAAAATTGCCAGGTTGTAGCTCAAACTGAATCTCACACTGGTTGAGAAATCCCCTGCAGAATCTTGGAGATCCGTCAAATTTTGCTGGCGTTGGAAGATGAAGACGTGGAGCAGAAATGGGTAAGGTGGGTGGGGTTATAACTGGAGTCACTGTGGTTGACGCACCAGATGCGCCTGATCCACGGAGAGTTGTCTGAATCCCATCCAGCCGAGTAGAGAGATCCTGGAGACAGCGGATGATGTGGCCCTGTGCAGCCTCCTGATGTTCTAGTCGGGCTGCCAGTTCTTGCATCGGCCTGGCCGCTTGATCCTGGTCTCCGGATGGATTCATTAGGTCAGTGCTTACTGTCACAACTGAGGGCCTGAGCTGACGGGAGGCAGCCTCAGTTGTAGGGGCTGAGATGTACCGGAACCTGGGAGGTTGTATCAGACCCCTGGACATGTAAGTAACATGAATAATAACTGCCCGAAGGCGTGACCACGACAACTTGGATAAAAGTCAATGATGTTTATTATGACAACTCCGCAACACAGCAGCAGTAAAAGAAAACGTAAAAGTCAGCAAATAATAAATACAGTTCCTGGGTACTACAGGATGGCAGGAGCCACAGGGCACTGGTAGTGTGAGATAGTTCTTATGATCTTCTAGATGGAAAGTCCTTACCAGGCCCGACTGTAGCAATGGAGATAACCCAGGATTGTGCCAGCTGGTGTTCCAGGAAAAGCTGGGTTGCTGAAGGTAAAACAGCTGCTGTGGATACTGGCTGGAACCAGACTGTTGTTAGCACGGAGTGGATACTGGCTGGAACCAGTTAAATAATAGATGAACTTGGGAGCGATGAAATATGAACTGAAATGTAGAACTTGAGAGCGGAGAAATAATAATACCGGTGGAGAGTGGTAAAGTGTAGAAAGGACACCGGCCCTTTAAGGGAAGCTGTACTCTGCTGAAAGCTGAGCTGGAAGCAGGTAATGTTGTAGCTGGAAACAGATGAATCCACAATGGATTGGAGAGTCAGGCTACACCGCAGGTGGAATGCTGGTGCGGGTCTCTATGGTGGAAGTCTTGAGACAGGAGCTGGAACCTGGAAGACAATCACAGGAGAGAGACAAACAGGAACTAGGTTTGACAACCAAAGCACTGACGCCTTCCTTGCTCAGGCACAGTGTATTTATACCTGCAGCAAGGAAGGGATTGGCTAGGCAATTATGCAGATTAACAATACTGACAACAGATTGGAGGAAATGATCAGCTGACAGAATCCAAGATGGCTGCGCCCATGCAGACACTTGGAGGGAAGTTTGGTTTGTAATCCATGTGGTAATGAAAACAGTAATGGCGGCGCCGGCCACTGGAGACAGGAGACGCCAGGCTGACAAGTGCACATCCAACCACGCGGACACAGCGGAGGCCGCGGCTGACGTAATCGCCACTCTGACACTCTGCATGCAGAAGCTCAGGGACGGCGGCGGAGGCCGCGGGAGACGCCATGCCAGATGTAATAAGGCGTTACTGTGACAGCGTCTCAGAGAGACAGGAGAGGATGCAGGAATGTGAACATTAGGATAACAGATGGGATCCGGTCCTGGAGCGCTGAGCCAGCCTTAGGAGGCATCTGATGGGTAAGAAATGGCGTCCAGATACCCGGATCGTGACAATCATATAGCTGTAGCACGCATGCCAACCAATGCCTGTTGTAAGTGCTGGAAGCCATTTGCATGTGCCATCCAAGAACTCGCACTCTTGGTGCCCTTCTCCATCACGATAATGCACATGCCCACAATTCCAGGAAAGTGGTGAACATATCCAGAAACTTGGTACAGTCCCGACCAGAATTCTTCATGTTCCCACAAATCAAGCACAAGATGTGTGGGATTCGTTTTTAGTCACCAGAAGCTGCAGTGGTGACCTTCATCCAGCATATAGAAGACATACAAATGTGTCCAACTTTAAACAGCCCTTCTAGTCATGCCATACCATGGCATGACTTGGTAGCGCCGAGCATCTTTACGTTCAGCTTTTTCCATTAGAATGCATCTTATGCACAAAACGATGTGAACAGGACTCACAAGCAGCTTATGTTGATAAAAATGATATGTGGCATGCCTATATTCTGTGTGTGACCGTGCCTGTATCAGCATACTGTGGTGAGAGGGGTGGTCTCTCACCTGATTTGTTCACATTCCAGTGGGATTAGCTCCCTCCAAGGGAGAAGAAAACAAGAACTGCACATTGTGCACCTGCAGGAGTAATTTGAAAACCGGGCTTTCTGGATTGCACAGCTCCAAGTGGAAAAATATGAGTCCAGGCCTTCCAGCTCACCCAGAGCCAGCAGGATGTCAGAAGCAGGAGAGGAGTTTAAAACTCCCATACACCCACTACACAGTGCACTGATGCCTCTCAGAGGCCAGCGAGTAGGTTGCAGTTTTATAGTGTTAGGGACTTTGGACGTTGGTTGTGCCAGGAGAGCATGGCAGATGGTGGCTGCAGGTCGTTGCAACAGAATAACTGTTGAGTACAGGCAGTGCTAAGTCATTTACTTTTCATTTGTTCATTTTAAGTTATTTACCTGTGTGACCAGGCCCAAGTCTGTGTAAGCTACATTGGGTGGGATTCAAATGTTTTATTGCCCCCGATCTCCAGTCTAAAGTGACGGGAGATCGCGGGGCGATATTCTAATGACCCCCGTTATCGTACTGATTGTGCCCATAAGAGACGGCTGGTGTAGCTATGTTTATTTACCCTGTACTTGTTCTATATTGTCTTCAACTGTAAGTCGCTGTTTTTCTGTTTTGATTATTTGTTTATGTACTCTGTAATGGGTGCTGCAGAACCCTTGTGGCGCCATATAAATAAAGGATAATACAGGTTGAGTATCCCTTATCCAAAATGCTTGGGACCAGAGGTATTTTGGATATCGGATTTTTCCTTATTTTGGAATAATTAGATACCATAATGAGATATCATGGTGATGGGACCTAAATCTAAGCACAGAAAGTATTTATGTTACATATACACCTTATACACACAGCCTGAAGGTAATTTTAGCCAATATTTTTTATAACTTTGTGCATTAAACAAAGTGTGTCTACATTCACACAATTAATTTATGTTTCATGTACACCTTCATGTACACCTTATATACACAGCCTGTAGGTCATTTAATACAATATTATTATAAACTTTATGTATTAAACAAAGTTTGTGTACATTGAGCCATCAAAAAAACAAAGGTTTCACTATATCACTATCACTCAAAAAAGTCCGTATTTCTGAATATTTGGATATGGGATACTCATCCTGTAATAATAAAGCAGTGATATGCAAAATGACAGTTAGGAGCTGATTGGCTGATGCATTATCACCTTCCACTTATCACTGCTTTATCACTTCTCCAGGCTTAATACATCTGCCCCACTGTGTTCTACCAGATAGCTGCCTTCCGAGTCCTTTTTTCTAGTACCGATTTTAAAATATGAAATGGTACGTTACAGTGTTTCCTAGAAAACACTGTAACGTACCATTTCATATGCAGAGACAGCCGCGGTCGCACACAGAATATAGGCTTGTTGCATATAATTTTAATCAACAGATAGATATATATATATATATATATATATATATATATACTTGCATCTTATTCATTCTTATTTGCATTATAGCAATGCAAATAAGACGCATTTTCTGCAAAAAAAAGCTAACAGTGTTGCACAGGACCTGTCAGCTCACTCACGCCAGGTATCTCCTGCTACATGGTGTATTGAGGCAAGAAAAATTAGACCACATCTGTATCTGCTTCAGACTGGTCCAGCTGTTTCACCAAGTGATTTGAGCACATGCAACTTTGCAAAGACTCCTCTGGTGAATACTTTGAAAAAATGTAATGTTCACTTTGTTTTTAAATATACAGATAGCCACGCTCATCTCTGCTGCGATGCGTACCTGGATGGCGTGTTAGTGTGCCCGTGAATGAATGTGCCCATGTGTACACAGACATTCCTATGGGGGAACGCCAGCTGCAACCTGTTGCAGCACGGCATTTGCAGCGCCTTGCTATGATGCATATGCCCATGTGTACGCAAAGTGGCAACAATGAGAGTGGCTACATCTGTAATACTTTTTGTGCATCCAGAACATATTGCATACCACTCGTAAACCAGACAAAGAGGGTGATGTGAGCTGCAAATGGTTTGTCACAACCAGGGGCGGATCCAGAAGAAAATGATGGGGGGGGGCACCTTGGAAGGGGAAGTACATTTGCGTGCGGCTTCGGTGCATGTGAGGTGGCGCTTCTTATACAATGCCCACAGTTGTAGCTCTCATTATGCAATGTCCACTGTACTGGTAGTGCCCCTTATATAGACCCCATAGTAGTGGTGCCCCTTATGCAATGCCCGTATTGCCCCCAGTAGTAATGTTGCATGTAGTAATGCCCGCAGTCATTTAGTGAGTGTGGCCAATTAAAATGAGATGTGATACACAGACATATGCCCCCAATAGTGCAGTGCCAAATCCACAATTGCACCCACAGTGCCAGATCCACAAATGCCCCCACAGTGCCAGATCCAAAAATGCCCCCACAGTGCCAGATCCACAAATGCCCCCACAGTGCCAGATCCACAAATGCCCCCACAGTGCCAGATCCAAAAATGCCCCCACAGTGCCAGATCCACAAATGCCCCCACAGTGCCAGATCCACAAATGCCCCCACAGTGCCAGATCCAAAAATTCCCCTACAGTGCCAGATCCACAAATGCCCCCACAGTGCCAGATCCAAAAATGCCCCCACAGTGCCAGATCCAAAAATGCCCCTACAGTGTCAAGTATACAAATGCCCCCACAGTGCCAGGTATACAATTGCCCTCACAGTGCCAGGTAAACAATTGCCCCCACAGTGCCAGGTACACAATTGCCCTCACAGTGCCAGGTATACAAATGCCCCCACAGCAGGTATACAAATGCCCCCACAGCAGTTCTGCAGCTGCTTACCGCTGCTGCTGCTGCTTCTCTGCCCGGCTCTGAGGGTGTCAGGAGGAGAGCGCGGCTATGTCTGGCGGCGTGCAGGGCTTCAAACTAGCCGCCAGTTCGTGAGCCAATCAGAGCTCGCGGACCGGCGGCTCCTAATTGGCTGCTGGTCCGCGAGCTCTGATTGGCTCACGAACCGGCGGCTGGTTTGAAGTCCGCAACACGCCGCCAGATAGCCGCGCTCTACTCCTGACAGCTGAGACACGCTGCCGCTGGACTGAGCGGCAGCGTGTCTCAGTGACACAAGCAGGGGGGGGACGGATGGGGCCACAAATGACAGGGGGGGCACGGGCCCGAGTGCCCCCCCCCCCCTGGATCCGCCACTGGTCACAACCATCTCTGATTAACTGACCCACAGTGAACCCTTATTGGCTCGCCAGCAGTGCCAAATTCTACTTTTCACAAGCTGATTGGTTAAGCTTGATTGTTTTGAAGATACAATCTCACAAAAATTGAAAGAGCAAGGGCATGACTTATACCTATCTTCTCCAGTGAGTGAGCCTCCTGTCCTGGTCAGCTTCCTATAAAGCATTGGCATCTTCTGCTCCATCGCTTGCATCTTATATGTCTTCCTTATCATGCCATTACCCTCTGTTACCTGTCCTCTTCAGTCTGTCCTTTATACCCTATATATCTATTTCCTTTTACCTGACCCTGTCACTATCTTCTACACAGTTTAAAGTTGAAATTTGCACGTCACAAGTGCAATGCAATATGGAATAATACTACAATAAAAATAGTGAGATAATTAGACAGTAATAGAACAATAATTAATGTGATTACATGTCATAGGTACCTATCACTTAACTATATAATTTATGCTGTCATCTTACATGTAGAATTGTTTTCCATGTATTTTTAGGTGCATTTATTTCTAGCACATGGACATTTAAATAGTTCAGAAAAACAACATATGTTATGGCTTAATTGGTGCTTAAGAAATATAATGCATGCACACTAACTACAAATGTATGCAGAAAATACATTTACTGAGGGACAGATCAGTGCAGAGAGAAGCACATGAAATTGATGGGGAAATAAGGATTCCTCTATAACAATTATTCAAGCAAAATATCTATTACCTATATATACAGTACTGTGCATTTAGGCAGGTGTGACTGCTGCAAAGTAAGAATGCTGTAAAAAAAAAGAAGTGCCAATAGTTTATTTTTATAAAAAAAATAAAAAAAATGCAAAGTGAATTAATAGAAGAGAAATCTAAATCAAATCTATATTTGGTGTGAACACCCTTTGCCTTCAAAACACCTTCAATGCTCCTAGGTACACTTGCTCATATCCGCTGTCTCTTCATGTAATCCCAAACAGACTCAATGGGGTATATTTACTAAGGCCCTCATTCCGAGTTGTTCGCTCGTTCTTTTTCATCGCATCGCAGTGAAAATCCGCTTAGTACGCATGCGCAAAGTTCGCACTGCGACTGCGCCAAGTAACTTTACTATGAAGAAAGTATTTTTACTCACGGCTTTTTCTTCGCTCCGGCGATCGTAATGTGATTGACAGGAAATGGGTGTTACTGGGCGGAAACACGGCGTTTCAGGGGCGTGTGGCTGAAAACGCTACCGTTTCCGGAAAAAACGCAGGAGTGGCCGGAGAAACGGTGGGAGTGCCTGGGCGAACGCTGGGTGTGTTTGTGACGTCAACCAGGAACGACAAGCACTGAACTGATCGCACAGGCAGAGTAAGTCTGGAGCTACTCTGAAACTGCTAAGTAGTTAGTATTCGCAATATTGCGAATACATCGTTCGCAATTTTAACAAGCTAAGATTCACTCCCAGTAGGCGGCGGCTTAGCGTGTGTAACTCTGCTAAATTCGCCTTGCGACCGATCAACTCGGAATGAGGGCCTAAGGTCCCGATTTTGACCGAGATGGTGTTTTTTCTTCAAAGTGTCATCTCGGGAATTTACTAAACTCAAATCACGGCAGTGATGAGGGCATTCGTATTTTTTTGGAAGTCCTAGGTAAAAATTACGAATGAATACACCATCGGTCAAATACGCCTGGAATTTGGTAGAAATCGGTCATTTACTAAAAAGTGCAAATCACAAACACTGCCGACAATGGGGGTCATTCCGAGTTGTTCGCTCGCAAGCTGCTTTTAGCAGCTTTGCACACGCTAAGCCGCCGCCTACTGGGAGTGAATCTTAGCTTATCAAAATTGCGAACGAAAGATTCGCAATATTGCGAAAAGACTTCTCTGTGCAGTTTCTGAGTAGCTCGAGACTTACTCTGCCAGTGCGATCAGTTCAGTGCTTGTCGTTCCTGGTTTGACGTCACAAACACACCCAGCATTCGCCCAGACACTCCTCCGTTTCTCCAGCCACTCCCGCGTTTTTCCCAGAAACGGTAGCGTTTTTTCGCACACACCCATAAAACGGCCTGTTTCCGCCCAGAAACACCCACTTCCTGTCAATCACATTACGATCACCAGAACGAAGAAAAAACCTCGTAATGCCGTGAGTAAAATACCTAACTGCATAGCAAATTTACTTGGCGCAGTCGCACTGCGGACATTGCGCATGCGCATTAGCGACTAATCGCTCTGTTGCGAGAAAAAAAATAACGAGCGAACAACTCGGAATGACCCCCAATAGCCAAACACTGCCGTGATAAAATACAAATCGTGAAAAAGTGCTAAAAAAAAACAGACCTGCTTTTTTTTACCGTGTTCGGATAGGCATGCACGGATCCATGAGATCCGTGCATGTTTTTCAGTGGAAAGGGGTGGGAAAGTGTTAATTTTCCCCCCAAAAAATGCGTGGGGTCCCCCCTCCTAAGCAAAACCAGCCTCGGGCTCTTTGAGCCGGCCCTGGTTGTAAAAATATGGGGAAAAAAGTGACAGGGGTTCCCCCATATTTAAACAACCAGCACCGGGCTCTGCGCCTGGTCCTGGTTCCAAAAATACGGGGGACAAAAAGCGTAGGGGTCCCCCGTATTTCTGAAACCAGCACCGGGCTCCACTAGCCAGATACATAATGCCACAGCCGGGGGACACTTTTATATTGGTCCCTGCGGCCCTGGCATTACATACCCAACTTTGTGGTCAGCGGTTGACCGAAAGTAACCTCACCGCTGACCACAAAGTTCCCACCATTGGTTACAATGGAGCGCATAGGCGCTACATTGTATCACTGCCGTGTGCTGCCTGACATACACTACAGGAGCACACAGCCAATCAGGAGGGTGCCACAACGTGGCGCTCCCTGATTGGCTGAAGGAACCCTCTTAGACAGAGGTCAGGGGGGGTTCCTGGCAGTCGGGGAAATGGGTCCCATGTGAAAACATGGGGCCCCTTTCAGTGCGTGGTCGTGTATCCGTTTTTTTATTTTGCAAAGTACGTGGATTACAAATAGAAAAGAAGAGGACCGAACTACACTGGATTATGTGAGTATATTTTTTCCAACAGGTACCCCATGGATTCTACATGGAGAAGAGGACCAACCCTCGTGTGAACATAGGTATGTGTGTATGGAGGTGTGGATGTATGTATTAAACTTTTACTTTCAAGGTGTGTGTCTTCTGTTTTTATTGGGGTATTTTTTTAGTAGTAGTACTACAGGTACCAGCGGGCCCGGTTTTCCACCGCATGCTGGTACTTGTGGATCTCCAAGTACCAGCTTGCGGGGGAGGCTTGCTGGGACTTGTAGTACTGCTACTAAAAACAATATTCAATTTTTGGCAAAAAGGCTATCAGCCCCCCATCCGCAGCCCTTGGATGGGGGGGACAGCCTCGGGCTTCACCCCTGGCCCTTGGGTGGCTGGAGGGGGGGACCCCTTGATTTAAGGGGTCCCCACTCCAGGGTACCCCGGCCAGGGGTGACTAGTTGGGTATGTAATGCCAGGGCCGCAGGGACCAATATAAAAGTGTCCCCCGGCTGTGGCATTATGTATCTGGCTAGTGGAGCCCGGTGCTGGTTTCAGAAATACGGGGGACCCCTACGCTTTTTGTCCCCCGTATTTTTGGAACCAGGACCAGGCGCAGAGCCCGGTGCTGGTTGTTTAAATATGGGGGAACCCCTGTCACAAAAAGCAGGTCTGGGTTTTTTTAGCACTTTTTCACGATTTGTATTTTATCACGGCAGTGTTTGGCTATTGTCGGCAGTGTTTGCGATTTGCACTTTTTAGTAAATGACCGATTTCTACCAAATTCCAGGCGTATTTGACCGATGGTGTATTCATTCGTAATTTTTTCCTAGGACTTCCAAAAAAATACGAATGCCCTCATCACTGCCGTGATTTGAGTTTAGTAAATTCCTGAGATGACACTTTGAAGAAAAAACACCATCTCTGTCAAAATCGGGACCTTAGTAAATATACCCCAATGATTTTGAGATCAGGGCTCTGTGGGGGGCATATCATCACTTGCAGGACTCCTTGTTCTTCTTGACGCTGAAGATAGTATTTAATGACATTGGCTGTTTGTTTGGGGTCATTGTCCTGCTGCAGATTAAATTTGGAGCCAATCAGACGCCTCCCTGATGGTACTGCATAAAGGATAAATACCTGGAATAGGACTGCTGAACTCTGTACTCTCATTTCAACTCATAGTTTTTGACTTTCTGGCTGCCCCACTGGAAGCAAATCGGGATGATGATGGCAGGGGTGATGTGTGGCATAGGTGATGGGGGTGTGACACGGCATAGGATACATGGGCATGGTGACAGTGATTGAACCATTTTGGCCACTCCCCCGCTATACAGTACAGAGAAGTGGCATAGCTGTATCACATCAACATCCACCTGGACCGCCCACTTGACTGTATAAGTTGACAGCTGGATGGCGGGCCAGAAAACCTCAATAGGTATCAGGCAGTATATTGCAAGCAGAATGGCATTTATTGGTCAAAAACAGCAGTGACACTCACAGTTTATTGTTCAGTGATTATCCAGAAGATTACATGGGACTCTACTATTTATACAATTAATATAATTTTTATACACATGTTGGCCATTGGTATTCCAGCCCCCTGTACTTCCAGGTTGGATCAGGAAATGTGCACATAAATCAGCCTGGTGGGCTTTATATATTCTTTACATTATTCCTAGTGGCATGAAAGTGTACTGTACCTACCCCTATCCATACTTTCCTATAGTGATTTCATTTTAATCTCAAAATACTTTCTGAAGACATGCCCTAGCATCTGGCTCCCCATCAAGCTAAAATTGGCTCCAGAAAGTGGGTAGCCTGAACCAACAGCGTCTGTCCCTGATCAGGGCCATGAGGGATCCAGTGTGGTACTACTGTATGTAAACTTTGACCCCCATGGGCGTAGCTACCACAGGTGCAGGGAGTGCAGCTGCTATGGGGCCCAGAGCTGAGAGGGGCCCATCTAGCCTGTCACTGTTACATGTGTTATATATTTTTTATCATTCCTACCGTAGATACATAGTGACCCTTACAAACTTTTGCCATGGGGCCTACAAATATCTAGCTTTGCCTATTTACCTGCTCATAGTAATGTGGTATAAAATGAACTGGAAGGCATTATAATGTTGAATAATATGAACTGGGGCACTGTAATATGACACAGTATGAAGTGAAGGCACTATAGTGTGGCATATTATGAACTGGGACAGCACTGTAATACAGCATAATATGAACTGAGGGCACTGTAGTGTTGCATAATATGTAAATTTGGGGTACTGCGTTGCATAATGTGTACTGGCAGCCTTACATTGTGACATAATGTGAACTAGGGCACTATTATGGGGCATAAAATTAACAACTGCTGTGGAAAGATGTCTTTCAAGATGCATTGGGTCAGGGGCCCCTACAAAATAGTGCTATGGGGCCCTCAAAGTTCTGGCTACGCCTCTGTCAACCCCATTACTAGTCCCGCTGATTGGCTCATATCTGCTCCAGCAGTTTCTTCACTGGACCATCACAGCTTAGACACAACCCCCACTAGATCACCAGGGTGAGTAAATAGCCAGATTTTTTAGAGATGCCGAACCCTTTGTTTTGGTTTTGGCTCTAATTCAACATCGGGGTTTGGTTTGGCTTCGTCAATTTATAAAAACAGCAAAAGTCATGTAATTTGGACCTGTTTTTCTTCCTACAGTATTATTAAACTCAATAACATTAATTTCCAGTCAATTTTGACCACCTCACAGCTTACAACTTAGTTCACCAATATAGGCCAAAGGTGGCACAAACACACGGCAGTTACTTTAAGAATATAGTACATCTCTGAAACATTGCAGCACAGCAGTGGCAGACAGGATCGCAGTTTAATAAACTATACAACCCGATAGGAAGAATGTTTTCTAAAGAAGAGGCCCCAGGGCAGTACAGGGAAATGGAGGTGGAGAATGTAGTAGAAATCAAGGAAAGCATTGATTGATTTAATGATTAAAATTGATTCATTTAAGGAAAAAAAAAAATTCTTGTAATTAATTTAGAAAACCCATAAAATAGTACAGTAACAGTGGCACCTACTGAACGTTATTTTTTAAGTACATTGGGGGTCATTCCGAGTTGATCGTAGCTGTGCTAAATTTAGCACAGCTACGATCATCTTCCCTGACATGCAGGGGGACGGCCAGCACAGGGCTAGTCCGCCCTGCATGTCAGTCCAGCCCCCCCCTCCCCGCACAAATACAAAAGCATCGCACAGCAGCGATGCTTTTGTATTTCTGGAGTAACTCCCGGCTAGCTCAGCTCCTGCGGGTGGCCGGGAGTTGTTCGTCACTGCCGCTGTCACGCAGTCGCCGCGGCCCGCCCCCCCAACGGTCCGGCCACGCCTGCGTTGGCCGGACCGCTCCTCCTAAACGGTGGCTTAACGCCGCCGTCCAGCCCAGCGACCGCCTCTGTCTCAGAGGCGATCGCTAGGCAACGACGACTGCCATGCGCCGGCGCATGCGCAGTTCCGACCTGATCGCTGTGCTGCGACAAACTGCAGCGAGCGATCGGGTCAGAATGACCCCCAATGTCTGGCTTGTCCTGACCTGAGCACACACATTTCAACAAAGCCTTTAATCTACAGCGGCTATCACGCTGCAGCCAACAGGACTGATGACACTGACAGTCTCCCAGGGTGGTATTCATGTGACCGGCGGTAGGGAGACCGATGGTCACATGACCTCCACCAACATCCCGCCCACTCACTATCCCGACGGTCGGCATGCCAACCAACAGGGACTATTTCCACTCATGGGTGTCCACGACACCCTAAGAGTGGGAATAGAACCCGTGGCGACCACAGGTCGCCACCGAGCCCACCTGCCGGGATCCCGCCATTGGTATGCTGCCGGTCAGCCATACCACATCCATCTCACATAGTCACAGACAGTGCTGCAGCCCACAGTACTAATTCACTGATGATTAGAGATGCATACCTCCCAACTGTGGGACAGTCCCATTTTTTTGGGATTGTCCCGCTGTCACACCTGCTGGCCGCAGTGTCCCGCAGTGGGGGGTGCAGAGCAGCAGTGAATAGACATGCACACAGAGCCGGCGCTAGCCGCTCAGCAAAGGGATGCAGTGCAGGGAAGCACCAAACTGAAGAGGCGCTCAGCCTCTCCCTGCTCTGCATCCCTGCTGCTGCCAGCTGCCGCTGCACCTGTCACCCTGGATGACAGGTAGCGGAGCTGGCGGATTGCGCGCGGCGGCACCCCCTCCTCCCCAGAAAGTGTGCACACAGTGTGTGCCTGTGTGGCCTCAGCCCACACACAGCGCCGCTGCCATCCCGAGCTGCCGAGAGGATTGGGGGCATGGCCTAATCGCGGGAGCTGTGGCCACGCCCCTTTATGGGAAAAATCGTTGTGAAAAAAAAGTCTAGGCTGTACAGAGCAGGGTAGGTGTAGTCCCTGATCCTTGAGCCCCCAGTACTCAGCCCCTGAGCCCCTCAGCCAGGGTCAATTCGAGGGGGAAGTGTGATCACTGTGATCACAATCCCCCCACCCACCCATGCAGGAACAATAACAATAGCAGCAGCCTCTCTGCCCCACTGCAGCACAGCACACTGCAGCCTGTGCTGTGCTGCCAACATGAGAGCTGCTGCTGCTGCCCAGTAAAGTGGGAGGGGGTTGGGAGTGCAGGGGACCAGGGCCCTTCCGGGCCCCTTCATCAGACCCAGGCCCAGGTAATTAGTTTGTTCCCGCTCCCGCCCTCTCTTGGGGTCACTGACAACATCCTACAGAGCCACTGGAGTACGGAGCGTGCGAGAAACCGGAGAAGAAGGGAGAGGAGGAGCAGCGCCCGAGCCGGGAACCTCCTGCAGGTACCGGGGCCGCACTGTGTAGCGAATGAAGGCTGTATCTGGCATAGGGGGTAATTCAGAGATGAACGCAGATCGCTGCATACGCAGCCGGATCTGCGTTCACCTCTGCACATGCTCAAGGCTGCCCAGCCGGACACTACTGTGCAGTGTAATGTGACTAACGGACACTACTGTGCGGTGTAATGTGATTAACGGACACTACTGTGCGGTGTAATGTGATTAACGGACACTACTGTGCGGTGTAATGTGATTAACGGACACTACTGTGCGGTGTAATATGAGTAACGGACACTACTGTGTGGTGTAATGTGGCTAACGGACACTACTGTGCGGTGTAATGTGAGTAACGGACACTACTGTGCGGTGTAATGTGAGTAACGGACACTACTGTGCGGTGTAATGTGATTAACGGACACTACTGTGCGGTGTAATGTGACTAACGGACACTACTGTGCAGTGTAATGTGAGTAACGGACACTACTGTGTGGTGTAATGTGGCTAACGGACACTACTGTGCGGTGTAATGTGAGTAACGGACACTACTGTGCGGTGTAATGTGAGTAACAGACACTACTGTGTGGTGTAATGTGAGTAACGGACACTACTGTGCGGTGTAATGTGAGTAACGGACACTACTGTGCGGTGTAATGTGAGTAACGGACACTACTGTGCGGTGTAATGTGAGTAACGGACACTACTGTGCGGTGTAATGTGAGTGACGGACACTACTATGCGGTGTAATGTGAGTGACGGACACTACTATGCGGTGTAATGTGAGTAACGGACACTACTGTGCGGTGTAATGTGACTAACGGACACTACTGTGCAGTGTAATGTGAATTGGTACTATTCTGTGGCCCCTATATTTTTGGCTCTTCCCCTTGCCGGGGGAAGTGGCGCAAAGTGTAAGAGGGAACTCTACCTGGCTCAGTGTGTAAAAGGGTGCTCTATCTGGAATAATGTGTGACTGGCTCTACCTGGTGCAATATGTAAAAGGGGGCTGTATCTGGCGTAATGAATATAAGGGGCACTACCTGGCGTAATGTATGTAAGTGGTACTATTGTGTGGTGTAATTTTGAATAATGGAGACTAATGTGCAACATAATTATTTTACGCCCCTATATTTTAAGTAATTTTTTTATGACCGTATATTTATGGATCTTGGGGGGGGGGCACCAAAATGTCTAGTTACAGCTCTGAGGATGAGATCGGTCACATTTGTATTTGTAGAAAGGTGCAAACTTGATAGTTTGCAGGAGGGTTTTGTTCATGCGTTTGTAAATCCAGTCATCAGGACACAGAGACGTGAGTTCACTGCTGTGCTGTTTATTCCATCACCAACTCCAGGCACACACACACACTGGACCACCCACTTCCCAGCCTCCCCCTGGTCCCAGGGACCATCACTGAAGATTCAGGCTTACACATGTTAGTAAGAGAGTGTCTACAAATATTAAGCATTCTAATACACTAACATCACATCCTCTTTTCTTTAAAGATAAGCCCTGTACGCTTCAATGCAACAATTAACAACGTCATATTAAGAACATCATCTAAAACGTTTCAATGAGTCTCTCAGGTCAGCGTATTTCCCTTTTGGGTCTTTCATACACAGTCTGCGTTTCATCGACCATATTGGACCTTTCTAGAATCGTGGTTTGTTCACCATTATCAGGATCATCATACATGTCAGATAAAGGGTATTCTTCAGTCATGTTGTCTTCATTATGGTTAGGTTGAGATCTTAAATCCACCCGATTTCTTCTTACTTCCGTTCCACGCTCTGTACGTATAGTATAAGATCTTGGTGCTACTTGTGCTTGCACAATACCTTTCTGCACCAAAATACCTTTCTCGTGATCTCTGAGACGGACTTGGTCACCCGATTTTAGATCAGATAAGCTTTTTGCTCACCTGTCATGGAACAGTTTTGTTTCGTCTGTTGACGTTCCTTACTCAGTCTGACCAATGCTGAGTTATGTGTATTAAGCAGTTCATCATGTATCGGGAGATTTGCTCTAATCCTCCTTACCATCAGCATTTGTGCAGGAGAAAGTCCATTCTGTAAAGGTGTACTGCGGTAGATTAAAAGACTTTTGTAGAAATCTTCTTTACCTTCTTGAGCTTTTTTCATGAGACTCTTTACAGTTTTTACTGAACTTTCCACCAACCCATTTGAGCGTGGATAGTGGGGACTTGACGTAGTATGGACAAATTCCCACTCATCAGCAAATTGTCTAAATTCAGCACTGGAAAACTGAGGACCATTGTCAGTGAACACTTCCATAGGAACACCATGCCTTGCAAAGATTGACTTCATGCAATTGATTACGGCTTTACTAGTAGTTGTATGTAGTGTCTTCACCTCAGGGTAGTTAGAGTAATAATCAGTCACGACAAAGTACGTTTTCCCATTACAATCAAACAAATCTGCGCCAACTTTCTGGTACGGTCTCTCTGGCACTGCGTGAGGACTCAGTGGCTCGACTTGTTGTTTCAGTCTATACATAAGACATAATTCACATGTAGCTGTAGTCTGTGCTATGTCTTGGTTCATTCTTGGCCAATACATAACTTCACGCGCTCTCCGCTTACATTTTTTTTCTCCTAAGTGGCCTTCATGTATCTTGCACAGCATAGTTTTTCTTAGTCATGCAGGTATGACAAACCTATTGCCTTTGTAAATAATACCATTGACAACTGAAAGGTCACTGCGGTACATCCAATAATCATGGATAGACAGCGGGCACGCATGTTTTTCTGCTGGCCAACCTATCAGAATGATATCTTTCAACACTTTCATTGTGTCATCTGTCTCAGTTTCTTTCCTAATCTGTTCTTGTCTTGCAAGAGACACTGGTAGAGAAGCTACGATCAAATTAACATATGCTTCTATCTCTTCATCCATCAGACTTTTGGAACCTTCACTTTTGTCCACAGCACAAGAAAGTGTATCAGCAATGTACATGTATTTGCCGGGACAGTACAGCAAGTGTACATCATATTTCTGTAGTCTGATAAGCATTCGTTGAATTCTCATGGGACAGTCATGCAATGATTTAGTCATGATAGCTACCAATGGCTTGTGGTCAGTTTCCACTGTAAATGTTTGACCATACACAAACTGATGAAATCGCTCACATGCATATGTGATCGCTAGAAGTTCTTTTTCTATCTGAGCATACCTTGTTTCAGCACTTGTCAGTGCTCTTGATGCATAGATTACTGGTTGCCATGTATCCTCATGTTCTTGTAACAGCACTGAGCCTAGGCCAAATTGCGAAGCATCCGCTGAAATTCTTATTCTTTTCGCAGGATCAAAGAATTTTAGCACTGGTTGCTCTGTAATGATCTGTTTCAAGTTTTGCCAACTTTCTTCTTGTTCATGTGACCACATCCACTCATTATCTTTGTCCAGCAACCATCTAAGAGAGGCTGTTCATTCAGAGAGTTGAGAAATAAACTTTCCTAAGTAAGTAATCATCCCTAGGAATCTTCTGACGTCGTCTTTGTTGTTAGGACGTTCCATGTTCACTATGGCTGATATTTTCCTTGGGTCTGGTTTTACACCTTGATCCGAGACCACGTCACCCATAAAGGTAAGTGTATTCATGCCAAATTCACATTTGTCCTTGTTTAGCTTTAGATTCACATTCTTGACAAGTTCCATTACTTGTCTCAATCTAGAATCATGTTCTTCCTTTGTAGATCCCCAGACAATAATGTCATCCATCATTGTTTCAACACCTGGAATATGTTCAAAAATCATGTGTATCTTTTTGTGATATACTTATGGAGCAGACAATATTCCATATGGTAGTCGAAGAAATCTGTATCTACCTTCTGGTGTATTAAATGTACAAAGCTTTGAGCTGGCCTCATCTAGCTTCATTTTCCAGAATCCTGAAGATGCGTCCAATTTACTGAACCATTTTGCTCCCGCAGATTGCGACATGATTTCAACTCTGGTTGGTAGTTTGAAATGTTCTCGTTTAATAGCTTTGTTTAAATCTCTGGGGTCTAGACATAATCGGAGTTGTCTATTTTTCTTTTCAACAATTACTAAGGAGCTTACCCATTCAGCAGGCTCATCAACTTTCTGTATCACACCCAAGGCTTCCATGCGATTTAACTCTTGTTTCAGTTTTTCTCTCAGTGCAAACTGCACTTTTCTACAGGGGTGTATCACTGAAGAAACTTGCGTGTCTATATTTATTTTATGCTCTCCAGGCAAACAACCTAGACCTTCAAACAAGTCTCTGTATTCTGTAAACATCGATTTGCAGTCATCTTCTACTTGTGATGTCACCATAAAAACTTTCTTTAGCAAGCTTAGTTTCTCACAGGAACTTAATCCTAGAATCGGTTGCACATTTTTATCCACAATCGGTAAAGATATTTTAAACTGTTGTCCCTTATATTTCAGGGTCACTAAGCATGTACCTTTCACAGGAATTTCCTCCCCAGTGTACCCTGTAACTTTCACTTTGGCTGGATGAATTTTAGGTTTTACTCTAAAAGTCTTATAGTCTTGAAATTATATTAAATTCACCTGCGCGCCAGTATCAAGCTTAAAGGGAATGACAATCTCGTTCACAGTTAAAGGGACAATTCATTCTTTCTTATCTGCACTGCAAAGTTCAATGCAATCCACAAATAATTCATCTGTTTGTTTAACAGCATGCACTTTGGTTGTTTTACTTTTAATTTTACAGCATTTGGCAAAGTGATTAAGTCTACCACAATTCATGCAGGTTTTACCATAAGCAGGGCACATTTTTGGATTGTGAGCATTTCCACATCTACTACACATTTCCTTATTAGACTGTGGCTTAGACTGCTTCATTCTTGAGAATGGAGGTTTGCTTTGCTCTGTTTTCTGCAGTACATATACAGCAGCATCAGCGTCCTTGTGTAACTTTTTGGCTTGAAATCTAGTTATTTCTGCAGATCTACACATAGTCACTGCCTTTTCTAGTGTTAGGTCTTGCTCTCTCAGCAATCTCTCTCTGAGTCCATTATCAGGTATTCCACAGACAATACGATCTCTAATCAGTGAATTCTTTAAATCACCAAACTCACAGGTTTTACTGAGTGATTGCAGCTCTGTAACATACTGATCAAATCTATCTCCAGACTTCTGATCACATGTGAAAAACTTATATCTTTCATATGTCACATTTTCTTTGGCACAAAGTAATCTTCAAACTTTTGCATTATAGAAGATAGCACCATATTCTGCCCCTCAGCAAACTGAAAACTATTATAAATGTCCAGCACATCCTCTCCTATCACATGGAGGAAAATGGATGCCTTCGTTTTGTCAGCCTCTGAATCAGCTCCATATGCAGCAAGATATATATTAAACCTTTGCTTAAATCTTTTCCAGTTTTCAGACAAATTACCAGATATCAGCATGCCGGTTGGAGGAGCTAGTTTATCCATGGTTACTCACTGTTTGAAGATAGGAGCACACGACAGGCTTTGCAGACACTGAGTATCACAGCCTTACAGACTACTGCAAGATTCTTTCACACTCTGAGAGCACTAGCGGTCCAAGTTAAACTTCTTCTGACACCATGTTTTGTTCATACGTTTGTAAATCCAGTCATCAGGACACAGAGACATGTGAGTTCACTGCTGTGCTGTTTATTCCATCACCAACTCCAGGCACACACACACTGGACCACCCACTTCCCAGCATCCCCCTGGTCCCAGGGACCATCACTGAAGATTCAGGCTTACACATGTTAGTAAGGGAGTGTCTACAAATATTAAGCATTCTAATACACTAACATCACAGCGCCGAACACCCTAGCACTGGCCCTGCATGCACACAGTGTCTATTTACTAGAAACAGAGTGAGAGGGGGCATGCCAGCAGCTCACAGAGCGCTGGGAATGCCCCTTCAGTGATGAAAACCGGCACTCCTGCGAAGCCACACCCCCTTCCATGAGGCCACATCCCTTTTCCCGACGGGGGGTGACTACAAAGTCCTTCTTTCTGCAGCCGAAAAGCTGGGAGGTAAGGAAATGTGCGACGACCCCTGTGTTTGGTTTTGGTGTTGGATCTAAGGAGGTAATTCAGAGTTGATTGCAGCAGCAAATTTGTTAGCAGTTGGGCAAAACCATGTGCACTGCAGGCGGATACGGCCGATGGGTGACCCGGCGGCAAGGAAGGGGGGGGGGGAGGGGGGGGGGTGAAGTTTCTTCACTCCCTACGTCACCCGGTTCCATAGCAGTGCAAGCTAATATGGACGAGATTGTCCATATTGGCCTGCATGCTGGACTGCGCATCGTTCATCGTTGGTGCCTACACAATGAACGATATGAACAAGTTCTCGTTCATTAATGAACGAGAACGTTCATATCGTTCACTGTTATCTGCCAGTGTGTAGGGCCCATTAGATTTGGGTGGGGTGTGTTCAAACTGAAATCTAAATTGCAGTATAAAAATAAATCAGCCAGTATTTACCCTGCACAGAAAAAAAATAACCCACCCAAATCTAACTCTCTCTGCACATGTTATATCTGCCCCACCTGCAGTCCAAAAATGGATGTGTGTATGTATGTATTTATTTATGTATGTATGTATGTATGTATGTATGTATGTATGTATGTATGCGTATATGTATGTTCGAACATAACTCCGGAATGCCTGCAGCAATTTACACCAAACTTGGTACACATATGAGTTACAATCTGGGAACAAACACTGTGGGGGTAACACACTCCTAGCACCCCTAGGGGAGACAGCAGCACAGAGTATATCAGGAGCCAGCATAACTCCGGAATGGCTGGAGCAATGTACACAATAATTGGTACACATATGACTTACAATCTGGGAACAAACACTGTGGGGGTAAGACACCCCTAGCCCCTCTAAGGGTGGGACAACAGCACAAAGTATTTCAGCAGGCAGCATAACTCTGGAATTCCTGGAGCAATTGACACCAAATTTGGTACACATATGATTTACAATCTGGGAACAAACACTGTTGGGGTAACACACTCCTAGCAGCCCTAGGGGTGGGCCAGCAGCACAGACTATATCAGGACATGCATGATATGTCAGTGACAACAGGGCTGCATGTGACAGTGACATGATGTGAGGAGGGGAATGGAGGTAGCAGGAACCCACACACTGAGAATTATATAGTGGAAGTAGTAGGGTTCACCAGCAGCACAGAGTATATCAGGAGATGCATAATGTGCTGCGCTATATAAGAAACTGTAAATAAATCGATAATTTCACAGGGGCACTGACATGATGTAAGGAGGGGAATGGAGGCAGCAGAAAGCCACAGACTGAGAGTTGCATAGTGGGAAGAGCAGGGTCCCTTGGGGGACCAAAAAGGGGTCTGGCCACTACACAAAGTGCGTCCGGGAAGCAAGATATGCCTATATACTAGATCTCCAACCAACGTAAATGAACAAACAACTATAATTCCAATCTACCATCCTCATCCCGTAGTGAAGCACGGGTATTCAGCTAGTAATAAATATAACCGAGATGATTCACCGCTGTGAGCCGTCATTTGCAAAAAAAATTTAAAAATTAATTGCGCTTTTTAATTGTATAACTTGTGTATGTTGAGTTCTACCATAATTAGAGATGAGTGGGTTCGGTTCCTCGGGATCCGAACCCCTCCGAACTTCACCCATTTTACACGGTTCCGAGGCAGACTCAAATCTTACCGCCTTGCTCGGTTAACCCGAGCGCGCCCGAATGTCATCATCCCGCTGTCGGATTCTCGGGAGATTCGTATTCTATATAAGGAGCCGTGCGTCGCTGCCATTTTCACTCATGCATTGGACATGATAGCGAGAGGACGTGGCTGCGTTCTCTCAGTTTCTGTGCTCAGTGTGCTGCAAATATCTGTGCTCAGTGTGCTGCAAATATCTGTGCTCAGTGTGCTGAAAATAGCTACGTTCTCTGCCTGAAAAACGCTCCATATCTGTGCTGCATTGTAGTATATAGTAGGAGGACAGTGCAGAACTTTGCTGACCACCAGTATATATATAGCAGTACGGTACAGTAGTTCATTGCTCTACCTCTGTGTCGTCAAGTATACTATCCATCCATACCTGTGCTGCATTTTAGTTGTACACAGTATATAGTAGGAGGACAGTGCAGAATTTTGCTGACCACCAGTATATATATAGCAGTACGGTACAGTAGTCCATTGCTCTACCTCTGTGTCGTCAAGTATACTATCCATCCATACCTGTGCTGCATTTTAGTTGTGCGCAGTATATAGTAGGAGGACAGTGCAGAATTTTGCTGACCACCAGTATATATATAGCAGTACGGTACAGTAGTCCATTGCTCTACCTCTGTGTCGTCAAGTATACTATCCATATGTTTGCTGCATGTGCTGTTTGGGGACTATTTTTTAAATCTGCCATCCTGTCTGACACTGCAGTGCCACTTCTAGATGGGCCAGGTGTTTGTGTCGGCCACTTGGGTCGCTTAGCTTAGCCATCCAATGACCTTGGTGCACCTCTTTTTTTCTTTGCATCATGTGCTGTTTGGGGACTATTTTTTAAATCTGCCATCCTGTCTGACACTGCAGTGCCACTCCTAGATGAGCCAGGTGTTTGTGTCGGCCACTTGGGTCGCTTAGCTTAGCCATCCAGCGACCTTGGTGCACCTCTTTTTTTCTTTGCATCATGTGCTGTTTGGGGACTATTTTTTAAATCTGCCATCCTGTCTGACACTGCAGTGCCACTTCTAGATGGGCCAGGTGTTTGTGTCGACCACTTGGGTCGCTTAGCTTAGCCATCCAGCGACCTTGGTGCACCTCTTTTTTTCTTTGCATCATGTGCTGTTTGGGGACTATTTTTTAAATCTGCCATCCTGTCTGACACTGCAGTGCCACTCCTAGATGGGCCAGGTGTTTGTGTCGGCCACTTGGGTCGCTTAGCTTAGCCATCCAGTGACCTTGGTGCACCTCTTTTTTTCTTTGCATCATGTGCTGTTTGGGGACTATTTTTTAAATCTGCCATCCTGCCACACTGCAGTGCCACTCCTAGATGGGCCAGGTGTTTGTGTCGGCCACTTGGGTCGCTTAGCTTAGCCATCCAGCGACCTTGGTGCACCTCTTTTTTTCTTTGCATCATGTGCTGTTTGGGGACTATTTTTTAAATCTGCCATTCTGTCTGACACTGCAGTGCCACTCCTAGATGGGCCAGGTGTTTGTGTTGGCCACTTGGGTCGCTTAGCTTAGCCATCCAGCGACCTTGGTGCACCTCTTTTTTTCTTTGCATCATGTGCTGTTTGGGGACTATTTTTTAAATCTGCCATCCTGTCTGACACTGCAGTGCCACTTCTAGATGGGCCAGGTGTTTGTGTCGACCACTTGGGTTGCTTAGCTTAGCCATCCAGCGATCTTGGAGCACCTCTTTTTTTCTTTGCATCATGTGCTGTTTGGGGACTATTTTTTAAATCTGCCATCCTGTCTGACACTGCAGTGCCACTCCTAGATGGGCCAGGTGTTTGTGTCGGCCACTTGGGTCGCTTAGCTTAGCCATCCAGCGACCTTGGTGCACCTCTTTTTTTCTTTGCATCATGTGCTGTTTGGGGACTATTTTTTAAATCTGCCATCCTGTCTGACACTGCAGTGCCACTCCTAGATGGGCCAGGTGTTTGTGTCAGCCACTTGGGTCGCTTTGCTTAGCCATCCAGCGACCTTGGTGCACCTCTTTTTTTCTTTGCATCATGTGCTGTTTGGGGACTATTTTTTAAATCTGCCATCCTGTCTGACAATGCAGTGCCACTCCTAGATGGGCCAGGTGTTTGTGTCGGCCACTTGGGTCGCTTAGCTTAGCCATCCAGCGACCTTAGTGCACCTCTTTTTTTCTTTGCATCATGTGCTGTTTGGGGACTATTTTTTAAATCTGCCATCCTGTCTGACACTGCATTGCCACTCCTAGATGGGCCAGGTGTTTGTGTCGGCCACTTGGGTCGCTTAGCTTAGTCATACAGCGACCTCGGTGCAAATTTTAGGACTAAAAATAATATTGTGAGGTGTTCAGAATAGACTGGAAATGAGTGGAAATTATGGTTATTGAGGTTAATAATACTATAGGATCAAAATGACCCCCAAATTCTATGATTTAAGCTGTTTTTGAGGGTTTTTTGTAAAAAAAAACACCCAAATCCGACAAAAAATTTTCAGGGAGGTTTTGCCAAAACGCATCCAAATCCAAAACACGGCAGCGGAACCGAATCCAAAACCAAAACACAAAACCTGAAAAATTTCCGGTGCACATCACTAATAATCAATTAGTCAATCAATTTTTTTTTCTTTTATTATCTTTTTGCCACTAGGCCTCACCTCACTGTCACTTAGCTTACTCAGCCAGCTAGCTCGGTGCAGCCCTTTGGCCTAAACTGGATGAAAACTATGGGCCCGATTCAGACCTGATCGCTGTTGTGCGAAATCGCACAGCGGCCGATTATCTAACGACTGCGCATGCTTATGCCCGGCAATGCGCATGCGCGACACCAAACAACGATAGAATGGTGTGAAAATTTTGGTCGCTAGGCATACGCAAGGTGATTGACAGGAAGCGGATGTTTGTGGGTGGTAACTGGATGTTTTCTGGGATTGTAATGAAAAATGCAGGCGTTCCCGAGCGTTTTCTGGGAAGGTGTGTGACGTCAGCCCAGGCTCCGAACAGCCTGTTTGTATTACACTGTAGAAGTAAGTCCTGTGCTACGCACAGACTGCACAGACTGGAAAAATCACTTGATGGTGAGTGAGTTGCAAACGGATTTGCAGCTGTCTGGCGAAGTTTTCGCACGGCGTATGCATACATTCGCACACTTGCACGGGGCGGGTTTTCAATCTCTATAGGTGGCGACTATCTGATCGCAGCCCTCTGCAAATTTGCAGAGCAGCGATCAGGTCTGAATTAGGCCCAACATGGGCCCTCATTCCGAGTTGATCGCTCGTTAGCTACTTTTAGCAGCCATGCAAACGCATAGTCGCCGCCCACGGGGGAGTGTATTTTCGCTTTGCAAGTGTGCGAACGCCTTTGCAGCCCTGCTATGCAAAAACATTTTGTGCAAAACAAGACTAGCCCTGCAGTTACTTATCCTGTGCGATGAATCCAGCGACGAAGGTCCCAGAAATTGACGTCAGACACCTGCCCTGCAACCGCCTGGACACACCTGCGGTTTTCCACAAACTCCCAGAAAACGGTCAGTTGACACACATAAACGCCCTCTTCCTGTCAATCTCCTTGCGATCAGCTGTGCGAATGGATTCTTCACTAGAACCATTGCACAGCACCAATGCTTTTTGTACCCGTACGACGCGCGTGCGCATTGCGGTGCATACACATGCGCAGTTTTGCCATTTTTTAAGTGATCGCTGCGCAACGAACAACGGCAGCTAGCGATCAACTCGGAATGACCCCCATTGTGAGCTGTGAAGTGGCTAAAATTGAGTGGAAATTAATGTTGTTGAGGTTAATAATACTCTAAGAACAAAAAAGTCCCAAATTATGTGATTTTAGCTTTTTTTGTAAATGAAAAACACAAAACCAATCACAACATTTTGCAAAACCAAAACCGGATGATAAATTATCAAAAATGGTCAAACATTTCTACTTGTGACGCAGCTTATTTCATTGTACCTGGTGGTGTTTCTCCTTTCCTATTCTTGTGATATTCTTGTTAATATTTGCGCTTACCCCCTTCCTGTTCCTTCTCTCCTTTCCCTTTCCCAATGCCCTCAAATTTATGCAGGCAAAACCACAATACAATGCTTTATATATACAAATAAATAGCATAACCAGTCTTAAAGCAATCTGGTAAAGTGCTTCAAGGTATCACACTTACCTTGTTTCAGGTGTAAATAACGCATTGGGCAGCGTTTCACCACTGTCTGCTGGTCGTTGCTATGAAAGACAAAATGATTCAAAACTTCCTCTTACTCCTTATAAAACAGTCTGTTTCCCGAGCTGTGCTGTCAGCTTTATTTATTTTTTGTTACACGTTTTGTTCCTTTAATGCCATATTTGTTTTTAGATTTCATAGTGTTTTTATTGTATAATATTAATAAAGCATTCATTTTCATCAGTTGGTTTAGTCTTACTTGTATCATTCCCTACCTGAATCTACATTCACTTATACCACTAGATGGAACCGATTTTCCATTTTGCCATTTGTATTTTAGGCAATCATTTTTTTTAGTATCAGCAACTTCATTTCCATTCTTATGATAATTTTTCTTGTACTGGGTAAATAAAACCTATATATCACAACAAACCGGCCATCTGGTGCATATTGGTGTAGAGATGTGCCCTGCAGGCACATCAGCGGTGCTGACTGTGGGCAGCGCTGGGGCAGTTTGTCTGCCCCCAGCGCCTGTCAGTGCATGGCGGCGGGTGTCTGGTGCAGGGATCGGATGTTTCCCTGCACCAGGCTGTCGGCGGCAGGTAGCGGCGCGGCGGCGCTTTAAACTTGGCGCCGCTCGGGCCGCCAATGAGAAGCGCCGCCGGAGGCTGTTTGAATCTGGCGCCGTCCGCGAGCCAATCACGGCTCGCGGGGCGCCAGCTAATCGGAGAGGGGCGTGGCGAGCCAATCGGCGCTCGCCGCGTCATAGGCCCCGCCCCCAGCGTCTGACGTCAGATGCCGGGCGGGAGCCTGAAGATAGGTCCGCGCGCAGGAGCGCGAAGAGGAGAGACGCCGCCAGGAGAAGACGCCGGGCCGCGCCGAAGAGCGGTGAGGAGGTCCTGAGGCCGCGGAAGAGGCCAGAAGACGTCGGCCTGCGGGAAGAAGATGTCCAGTGGCGGCTGGACGCGGCGAGGAGACGTCGGCGCCGCTGGCCAGGACGGGCCAGCGGCAGAAGAGCTCATCCAGGCCGAGAAGCGCTGCAGTGGTGGGAAGCAATTGAGCTGTGCAGTTCCCCACTGCAACCTTCTCCACCACAGGTAGGCCCTTCTAAGGTGCCCCCCCTTCTCTCCTCCCTAGACCACCGGGTGTTCGGGCATTAGGCCCGTGGGCACAGTCAGGCCCTCCCGGCCTGTGGGCACATAGTCGGGCCCTCCTGGTCCGTGGGGCATTTAGTCGGGCCCTTCAGGCCCGTCGGCCACGCGTAGTCGGGGGACCCCCCGGCCCGTGGCCCAGATAGGCAGGCACTAGGCCTGGGGGCACAGGTTGGGCACTAGGCCCGTAAGGATAGTCAGGCCAGGGCCTGTGGCAGCGGTTAGGCGGGCATTAGGCCTGAGGGGCACATCAGGCAATAGGCCTGTGGGACATTAGAGGGCATTAGGCCCTAGTGTATTCTGGCCAATTAGGTAAACAGGTGACGCTGGGTACTAGGCCCAGGTCACCCAACGGGTGACAAGTTAGGCGGGCGCTAGGCCCGTGGGTGAAGTCAGGCCTCCGGCCTGTGTGCAGTCAGGGGGGGCGCTAGGCCCCGTGAATAAGTGTTCCCCCGAGGTGAATAAAGGTGGTACTGGGCACTAGGTCCAGGCCACCCTGAGGTGTTAGGTAGGCAGGTCCGCTTGACCTGAGCTCCCGGAAGTGTACAGGAGGTGGGCAGGCTGTGTGGCGTCCACCCCCCAGAGTGCAGGTAGGGGTCTAAAGGAATCGCACCGTTTGATGTACTCTGATGTGTATTGTTACCGTGCAGGGCATAGTGTTGTTTAGAGTTTGTGCATAGTTTGTGTTGCACCACCCACACTTGAGCCAGTTTGAGGGCTTTGTTTATGTAGTTAGTGTAGCGGATGCACACTAGGTTAGAGTGAGGCCCTGCACGGCTGTTTCTCTCTTTGCCTCCTTACAGGGACCTGTAAGTGGAGAAGATCAGAGTACAAGACGTAGGACGGTGAGTAACATCTGTCTGTGTGTTCCTTCTGTGTGTCCCTATCTGTCTCCCTTCCTTCGGGGCGAACGGTGAGCCTTGCACGCCGGTGCAAGGTAGAATTTCCACCTGGTGCGAGAGTGCCAATAGGTGAAATTCGGGCTCTGAGGCGGACGCCTGGGATGACCCTCACCTAGTCCGAAAGCACTATTTTTCTCGGGGTCGGAGGGCGTTTCGGTCCACAGTTAGGAGGACGGCACTCAGCAATCTCCTTCCTCCTAGGTCGTCGTGTCCGGGTCCGACGGAAGATTTGCCAGGTCCGTTGAAGGTTCCGGTACCTGAAGGTGAGAGAGCGGCGCCTGGTGAGTACCGAAAATACACCTGCACGGCAGCAGGCACCACCACACGTGCAGCCGCACCTCTTACATTGGCATTTAGAGATATCTGGTACATGCGACCGGCAGACATTGAGCTTTTTTCTATGTTCTGATACCTTGACTTACTTTATCAGATTGCACTAAAACAGGCTATGCTATGTTGTTTTTTTCTTTTATTTTGTGATTACCAAATCAAGGGTCTGGTTCACAGTCGCACCGTATTTGTGTCTGCTAATGCTAGTGTCATCCCTTCCCCTAATGTGAATGTACAAGAATAGCAACACCCACTTTGCGCATCTCTAGAGGCTACACTTCAACTCGGTGCATTATTTACACTTTATCATCCGACTTTCCATGGAAACTTGCACCTGCTCTTCGATAGGTGCAGATTCTCCATTTGAGTATGGCCTCTAATGTAAAGCGATTCAGTGTCTGAGTACGCTACCACTCCTTCAACACCCGAAAATACTCCCATAACATGTTCACAGTGTTTTGTTCATACGTTTGTAAATCCAGTCATCAGGACACAGAGACATGTGAGTTCACTGCTGTGCTGTTTATTCCATCACCAACTCCAGACACCCTGCACACTGGACCACCCAGTTCCCAGCATCCCCCTGGTCCCAGGGACCATCACTGAAGATTCAGGCTTACACATGTTAGTAAGGGAGTGTCTACAAATATTAAGCATTCTAATACACTAACATCACACACAGGGTGGCACAATTCCATGTGTCTGAATAGCCAGCTTCCAGTACTATCCAGGCAGTAATGCCAAATACCTTCCCAATACTGCTCCCATACTGTCATTACCTATGTATCTTTTATTTCTAGAGCACCACAAGGTGTATATAGTGCCATACAGTGATAACAAAATGATATAAATATTGCAAAATAAGAGGAGGTGATCAGAGCAGAAGTGAGCTGGTAGTCAGTAGAGGAATATAGAGGACGACAGGTAGTGTGCCAGGAGCATGGTAGGAAATGTACAGTAGGAGGAAGTGAAGCGATCAGTGTCAGACTGGGACATCAAGGGCCCACTGAAGGAATGGAGTGGTACGGGACGATGCTTACAGGTGTGGCAAGCCTCCAGGGTGGGTGGGTGGAGGGGGGGGGGTGGCTAGCCTACACAGAGGCTTGGCTAACCATTAGAGAATTTATGATTTGGGCCACTTTATAAATATATTCCATGCATGATAATTACAATGTTAATGGACTACAGAAAATACAAAACAGTCCTGTGCAGTATAATGTAACATAAGTATAATGTATAATTCAAGGTCACACTCTAGATCCTGATCTCTAGATGAGGGTAGGCCCTCAGGCAGTGGCCCACCAGGGGATTCCCTGTAGCCATGTGAACCAGTCCAACCCTGGAAGTTATTGAGGGCTTTAAATAGAGGGTGAGGACTTTAAACTGCATTATCTGGTGACTGGGGAGTCAGTGAAGCAATTTTCGGGTTGGGGGGTGGCAGACATAGAATGACTAGAGGTAAATGAACTAGGCCGCTGCATTCATGATAGACTTCAAAGGGAAGAGATGAGTGGAAAGAAGGCAACAAACAAGCAGGAGATTTTGGTAATATAGGCAGGCAATGATAAGTGCATGAGTGAGAGTTTTGATGGCATTATTGGTGAGGAATGGTCTAATTCTAGAGATAGTACAAAGGTAAAAGCAGCATTATTGTGAAATAGACAGAAACAGAGATAGTGAAGTAGAAGGAGGACTCAAGATTAATACCCAGGCAGCAGACTTGAGGGACAAAGGTGTGTGTGGGCCTCTCAACACATAGGGTCGATGGGAGATGTGAGGGGTCCTAGATTGAGGGAATACAATAAGTTTGTCCTTACACATATTACATTTGAAAAAGCACTGGGAGATCCAGGAGCAGATTATAGAAACATAGATACAAGAGATAGATGGGGGAGAGAGGTCAGGGGAGGAGATGTAAAAGAAATTTGGGTGTTATAGGCATATAGGTATCACTGGATGCCAGTGTAGCTGATGAGATCTCCATGGCAGGAAGTGTAAAGTGAGAAGAGAAAGACGACCAAGAACAGACCCTTGGGGAACATGACAAGTAGAGGGAGGCTAGGTAAAAACAGAAAAGGAGAGCAAGAAGGAGCTTTTGATAATGTATGAAGACAACCAGGAAAGGAAAGAGTAGTGGAGACCAAAGGACTGGAGTTTCTTAAGGAGGAGGGGGTGGTCAACTTTATCAAAGGCTGCAGATAAGTCCAAGAGGAGGAGTACAGTATAGAGAACTGATCTTTAGATTTTACAGTAAAAAGATCATCAATTACCTTATGGAGAGGCATTTCTGTGAAAGGAGAGGAAAGTGATGAGGTGGCTATAAACAAGTCCCTCGAGGATCTTGGAAGCAAAGGTAATGAGAGAGAAAAGGTAGTAGTTGTAGAGAGATTCAAAGACAATGTAGTGTTTTTAAAGATGGATGTGATGAGAGTATGTTTTAAGCAGCAGGGGACAGCACCAGATAAGAAGGGGAAACTGTAGAGGTGACTGTGGTGGGAAGCAGGCATTTGTATAGAGGAATTGTAATAGGTGGGTGGGAAAAGCATCAAGTTGGCTGGTGGACAAGAAAGAGGATGAGAGAAAGGCATAGTCTTCATCCCTAAAAGCAGAGTATAAGGAGGACAGTGAGGGCAGGCAGTTGAAGTTATGAGAAGATGAGACAGAAGAAGACTGATGAGAACAGTTACTGTATCATGAGATAGGTGCAAAGTCAAGGGCACTGAGGAAGGATGGTATGGGTGGGGAGCAGAGAAAAATATTGAAGGTTGCAATGTTGTGGTCAGGTTTGGAAAATTGGTGAAAGGGCTGAGCTCTGTTTTGGAGATAGGGCAGAGCACTGTGAGAATAGGATAAACTTAACAGGATAAAGTCAGTGAGAGAGTGTGATATCCAGTGTCGCTCAGCAGTGTGAAAGCATATTTGGAGGTAGTAAGTGAGTTTGGAGTGTCAAGCTTGGGGTTTAGCCTGATGCAGCTTACATGTAACATCTGGGGCAGCAAAGTCCAGGTAAGAGTTGCAAAGAGATTGAACCTGGCCAGGTCAAGTTAGTGTAGAGATGAGGTAAAGAAGTACATCTAGTGAGTATTAAAACAGGTCCAGCTCAAGAGTACTGAATTTGCATTCAATGAAAGCAGATTTTTGAGGGGAAGGCCATGACAGGGTAAGGGAAAGGCTAAAGGAGTGGAGATGTTTGGCAGTCAGATGGAAGGGAGAGTGGGTGAAGTCATTGTGGGAAAAGACAAGATCAAAACATTGACCATTAGAGTTGATGTGGGAGAAGGTCCATTGTTTAAGACCAAAGTAGGAAGTGGAATTGTCAACAGGGATGTTGAAGTACCCCAGAGTGAGAGAAACAATGTCAGAAAAGAGAAAACTGGAGAATTAAAGGGAAAGTGGTAGGTGGGGCCAGTGAATGGGAGATGATGTCACTCAAAGTTGAACTAGTTTGAACAGGTTTATAGTGTGAACCTCAGAAGATGATAAGGACAGAGAGTGTTATGGAAGTTTGATGTGGAAGGAGCAGCTGGGAGAAAAAAGGACTGTTATGCCTCCACCTTTTCAGTCATCCATTCATGGGGATATGGGAGAACAAGTGAGCAGCAGGAAGTGCTTTTTTCATTGGGATGACCCAGATTTCAGTGACAACAGGGAGCTTGAGGGAGTTTGAAATAAAATGGTTGTGGATGGAAGCCAGTTTGTTAAAGACAGATCCAGCATTTCAGACAGCACAAGAGAAAGAAAATATGGGTAATAAATACCGGCTCGGCGCTTATTATGGTATGCTTCAAAGTAAGCAGCCATCATATACAAGGGTTTTCAGACCCACAAGTACACAATAAAAAGAAAGGAAAGGATGGTGGCTCTGAATAACAGTATTGACTAGATAGAACAACTGATAATTAAAATTATAGCATATTTAATTAATATAAAGCAATATTAAAAAAACATCATTGACATTAATATTAAAATTGGTTAGCAAATACTGTAGACACCCTGGATACATTGTAACATTTAAAAAAGTGTTTGTAAACTATTGTAAGGAGTGTTGGACCCTTTATCTATAGTCAGCAAGTCCTGAAAAGGCATGTCTCCTCAAGGGTGAATTCCTTCATTGTGGCTGGAGTCCTCAAATAACATGGTCAGTTTTTAGTACTGTTCCTTTCCAGCCTATGGTCTCAGGTCCGTTGTTTAAATGATGGAAGCCTGTAAAGCAGAGGTGACTGGTCTGGATACTTCAATGTGCAAGGATCCAATCCAGGGGTACGGTAGGAGTGTGCCTGATGCGTTTAGCTGCTCTAGACTGCAGCTTTAGCAAAGGTAATCCATTCTCCTTCAAAGCACATATATAGAACCCTCTCGATATGGATAAAGGGTAACACCTGGATGTTGTATCAATTAAGTAAAATATCCATAATTTTACATAAAATAAATATTATTATTTATATTTTATATAAACAGATTAAGGGAGGCAAACCCATCTTATCAACAAACTTAATAAATATAAAAATCTTTTCTGGACTTGATGACTATAGATAACTCAATAGGTGGCATTAGAGAAATGGAAGCTCCTTACAAAAGTTTACAAGCACTTTTTTGAATGTTATAATGTATCCAGAGTGATTACGGTGTTTGCAATTTTACTATAATATGTCAATGTTTTTTTTAAAATATTGATTTATATTAACTATGCTACAGTATCTTTTAATTATCAATTGTTCTATCTAGTCAATACTGTTATTTAGTGATGAGCGGGTTCGGTTCCTCGGAATCCGAACCCCCCCGAACTTCACCCATTTTACACGGTTCCGAGGCAGACTCGGATCCTCCCGCCTTGCTCGGTTAACCCGAGCGCGCCCGAACGTCATCATCCCGCTGTCGGATTCTCACGAAATTTGTATTCTATATAAGGAGCCGCGCGTTGCCGCCATTTTCACTTGTGCATTGGAGATGATAGGGGGAGGACGTGTTCAGCATTCTCTCAGTTGTGTTCAGTGTGCTGCAAATATCTGTGTGCTGCAAATATCTGTGTGCTGCAAATATCTGTGCTCAGTGTGCTTGCAAATATCTGTGCTCAGTGTGCTGAAGTGAAAATATCTACGTTCTCTGCCTGAAAAACGCTCCATATCTGTGCTGCATTGTAGTATATAGTAGGAGGACAGTGCAGAATTTTGCTGACCAGTGACCACCAGTATTATATCAGTATGGTACAGTAGTCCACTGCTCTACCTACCTCTGTGTCGTCAAGTATACTATCCATCCATACCTATGGTGCATTTAAGTTTTGTGCAGTATATATATAGTAGGAGGACAGTGCATAATTTTGCTGACCACCAGTATATAATATATAGCAGTACGGTACAGTAGTCCACTGCTCTACCTACTTCTGTGTTGTCAAGTATACTATCCATATTCCATACCTGTGGCGCATTTAAATTTTGCGCAGTATATATATAGTAGGAGGACAGTGCATAATTTTGCTGACCACCAGTATATAATATATAGCAGTACGGTACAGTAGTCCACTGCTCTACCTACCTCTGTGTCATCAAGTATACTATCCATCCATACCTGTGGTGCATTTAAGTTTTGCGCAGTATATATATAGTAGGAGGACAGTGCATAATTTTGCTGACCACCAGTATATAATATATAGCAGTACGGTACAGTAGTCCACTGCTCTACCTACCTCTGTGTCATCAAGTATACTATCCATCCATACCTGTGGTGCATTTAAGTTTTGCGCAGTATATATATAGTAGGAGGACAGTGCATAATTTTGCTGACCACCAGTATATAATATATAGCAACCGAATCCAAAACCAAAACACAAAACCCGAAAAATGTCCGGTGCACATCACTACTGTTATTCAGTGCCACCATCTTTCCCTTTCTTTTTATAGCACAAGAGAAAGGAAGCAACTGAAGAGGGGAATGCAGACAGTGTCGGACTGGGGCAAGAAGGGCACATGAAGTGGAAGGGGCCCATACTTAGGGGTGTGGCCAGTCACCACAGAGCAAACTTGCCTACCTGACCCTCTCCATGAGGGAGAAAATGCTCTGTTCCTGGACTTTCCTGGTAATGTATGATTGCCATCACCTGTGGTGAGCTAGTTACTTGATAAGAAAGGTGTTTCACCACAGGTGATGGCAATCATACATTACCAGGAAAGTCCAGGAACAGAGCATTTTCTCCCTCATGGAGAGGGTCAGGTAGGCAAGTATGCCACAGAGGCTTGGATAAAAATTAGCGAGTGCACGTCTGGGCCTCTTGATAAATATATACTGTAAATACTGCTAGTGCAGCATGCTCAATAATGTACCAAATTAATAACAGCAATGCACTGTAGAAAATACTCCATAGTCCTGTGCAGTGTAATGTAACATATGCATAATGTATAATTAGTGAACAGTCTGGAACCTGATCCCTAGAGGAGCAGGAGGAGCCCCAGGGGAGTGTGGCCCACCGTTGGTTTCCCCTGTACTCCTATGGGCCAGTCCAACCTTGAATGCAGATGAGGTTGGTGGGATTAACATGAATACACTAATATGCTTGGGTGGTAGCAGGGGTAGTGAGAGTAGAAAGGTATGGAGATGTGACATGCAGAGGGTAGAGGGGGAGGAGACCACATACTGAGAGGGGATAGGTGATGAGGAATAAGGGGTAAGTGATAGCAAAATGCAGGGGCAGCTATCAGTAAATTAAAATAAGATTTGGCTGTGAAAATACAAGTTAATCAGATGGTAAGAAGTATTCAGACGTAAGAAGGATCAATAGCTAGTAAGAGGTTAAATAGGACTAAGCAGGATGAGGTTGTATGCTAAGTGCAAGACTACTCCATTGTACTCTACTCTACGGAGTGCTGTTGATATACGTTGAAGGACAGTAAGGTGGCTATAGGAAGCGGACAAAATGGCTACAAGAAGAAGATAAACAAAATGGCACTGGAAAGCAACACAAAAAAATTAGCTGCCTTTTCATCAAGTGTTTTTAAATGACCCTAGAGTCACCTTCATCAGTAATTAATAGGGAATTTATAGCAGCACATACGTGCCAAATCTTCCAACCACCTACCAGAGTTGGACAGTGTAGCACTGCTGCGTGCCCAAAGATTAAATACCGCTATTCGCATTGCACCTTTCGAAAAGCAGAGGCAGGCTTCGATGGCGTGTAAACCCCCCCCCCCCCCCCCCTTCCCTTTTTGAAAGTGCAGATGTGGGAGACTTGTCCATTTCACCAGGGGCTCTCCCTCAAATCTGTGACTCTTATGTAGCAGTGATTTTTCTGCAGTGTTGTCATAGTATTTAAAGCAGGGATGTGGGCATATGGCATGTAATGCCTTTAATAAAAATTGCCTCTTTAAATAATGCTTCGAAATCATACAAAATTGTCAGTTTGTAAAACCGCAGTTTAGTAAATATACCCATGAAACTAATAGCTTAACATTGTGAAGAGCAACTGATAATATTTTCAGTTGCAATCTGCTGAGTTTTTGGAAAAACAGTTGCTCAGTGTCCCCATAGATGCATTGCCTGAGGACATTTCAATTCAATAGATTTTTTTTGTAAAGTTATGGGTACCCTAATTATGTGAAATTTTAATAATGTTAATAATATGAACAGCACTGAAATGTAATTACCAATTTATTCCAGTAGATGTCACTAAAAACATATAAAATCATTCATATGTCATATTCAGATATGCCAATTTACTATTTCACATTTTATAGAAAGAAATACATACTTTTGTGTGTATCTACAGTATGGCATTTATTCTGTATATGACATGTCAGCAAAAGCTACAGTAATGGTAATTGTAAAATGGCATACTTTTTTTTTTAATATAAGTTTTATTTGTGAGAAGACATGGATATAAATGCTAAACACAGAGACCTACGCAGAGGCCATTGAAGATGTGAACAACCAGCTTACATCAAAGCCCATTTGGGGTGTCCTAGTAGGTCAATTGAGCACAGATCTATGGATAAATCAAAACTAATAAAAGATTTGTAAGTAATACCTCTCAAAGTCGTTCTCACATTTTATTTTAATATTATAAAAAACAGTTAAAGTAAAGGAGTCACTAGAGAAACTAGACTTAGAGTGACAATAACAGTTAGAGAGAGAAGACAGGAAAGAGAAAACCAGAGAAAGGAGAAGATAAAGAGTAGGGGAGGTAAAGGGATGGGAGGGAACAATCCGACAGGTGATCCAACGTTTGACTTTTTCTTTTTTTATAAATATCAATAATGTTTACTAGAATAAATAAATCATATTAGTTAAAATGATAAAACTGTATCATAATTACACATAGCTTCCTCTAGAGCTTCGTTAAACTGTTAAATAATAACAGCACACTCATGTAACATGAAGCCTGCCCATTCATCCCATAATTCCTATTAGGTCTAAAACCATACTGCCCAATATGACCCATTCCAGGAGGGACAAAATGCTCTGTTCCAAGACTTCCCTATTAATGTATGATTGCCATCACCTGTAGTGAAACGCCTTTCTTATCAATTAACTAGTTCAACACAGGTGGCAGCAATCATTAAGAGGGAAATTCAGAAACAGAATTTTGTCCCTTCTGGAATGAGCATACCCATAGGCGTGCGCAGCACATTTTATTAGGGGGTGCACGACTGGAATGGTGTGCCTAGCCCCGCCCACTGGGTGTGCCTAGCCCCATATTTTCTTGACATGGATATTACATATTGCTTTTTAATCATTTTGCTGTCTCTGAGTGCCAGTTTTTTATGGACCTTTATATATCTATCTTTCTGAGCACCTGAGCAAGTTGTGCTTTTATGGGAGTGCCGGCTGCTGCTGTAAGGATAGATTATATATATACACTGCTCAAAAAAATAAAGGGAACACTAAAATAACACATCCTAGATCTGAATGAATGAAATATTCTTATTAAATACTTTGTTCTTTACATAGTTGAATGTGCTGACAACAAAATCACACAAAAATTATCAATGGAAATTAAATTTATTAACCCATGGAGGTCTGGATTTGGAGTCACACTCAAAATTAAAGTGGAAAAACACACTACAGGCTGATCCAACTTTGATGTATAGTCCTTAAAACAAGTCAAAATGAGGCTCAGTAGTGTGTGTGGCCTCCACGTGCCTGTATGACCTCCCTACAACCCACACAAGTGGCTCAGGTAGTGCAGCTCATCCAGGATGGCACATCAATGCGAGCTGTGGCAAGAAGGTTTGCTGTGTCTGTCAGCGTAATGTCCAGAGCATGGAGGCGCTACCAGGAGACAGGCCAGTACATCAGGAGACGTGGAGGAGGCCGTAGGAGGGCAACAACCCAGCAGCAGGACCGCTACCTCTGCCTTTGTGCAAGGAGGAACAGGAGGAGCACTGCCAGAGCCCTGCAAAATGACCTCCAGCAAGCCACAAATGTGCATGTGTCTACTCAAACGATCGGAAACAGCCTCCATGAGGGTGGTATGAGGGCCCGACGTCCACAGGTGGGGGTTGTGCTTACAGCCCAACACCGTGGAGTACGTTTGGCATTTGCCAGAGAACACCAAGATTGGCAAATTCGCCACTGGCGCCCTGTGCTCTTCACAGATGAAAGCAGGTTCTCACTGAGCACGTGACAGACGTGACAGAGTCTGGAGACGCCAAGGAGAACGTTCTGCTGCCTGCAACATCCTCCAGCATGACCGGTTTGGCAGTGGGTCAGTAATGGTGTGGGGTGGCATTTCTTTGGGGGGCCGCACTGCCCTCCATGTGCTCGCCAGAGGTAGCCTGACTGCCATTAGGTACCGAGATGAGATCCTCAGACCCCTTGTGAGACCATATACTGGTGCGGTTGGCCCTGGGTTCCTCCTAATGCAAGACAATGCTAGACCTCATGTGGCTGGAGTGTGTCAGCAGTTCCTGCAAGATGAAGGCATTGATGCTATGGACTGGCCCGCCCGTTCCCCAGACCTGAATCCAATTGAGCACATCTGGGACATCATGTCTCGCTCCATCCACCAACGCCACGTTGCACCACAGACTGTCCAGGAGTTGGCGGATGCTTTAGTCCAGGTCTGGGAGGAGATCCCTCAGGAGACCATCCGCCACCTCATCAGGAGCATGTCCAGGCGTTGTAGGGAGGTCATACAGGCACGTGGAGGCCACACACACTACTGAGCCTCATTTTGACTTGTTTTAAGGACATTACATCAAAGTTGGATCAGCCTGTAGTGTGTTTTTCCACTTTAATTTTGAGGGTGACTCCAAATCCAGACCTCCGTGGGTTAATAAATTTAATTTCCATTGATAATTTTTTTGTGATTTTGTTGTCAGCACATTCAACTATGTAAAGAACAAAGTATTTAATAAGAATATTTCATTCATTCATATCTAGGATAAGTTATTTTAGTGTTCCCTTTATTTTTCTGAGCAGTGTGTGTGTGTGTGTATATATATATATAAATAAATATATAAGGTGTAAAGAGCTGGCACTCAATGGATGATCCGTTAGTTGCCTTCCCAAAAACGCCTTGCAGCGAATTAAAGACAGCTTGTAAAAGGCGGCACTCCTAGGACTTACTTATAGATAATATAAATGGGTGACGAGCAACACAATAAGCTGTTAACGTTTCAGTTTTATTACAAATACTTTCGTCAGTTTTTGTAATAAAACTGAAACGTTAACAGCTTATTGTGTTGCTCGTCACCCATTTATATTATCTATAAGTAAGTCCTAGGAGTGCCGCCTTTTACAAGCTGTCTTTAATTCGCTGCAAGGCGTTTTTGGGAAGGCAACTAACGGACCATCCATTGAGTGCCAGCTCTTTACACCTTATATATATATATATATATATATATATATATATATATATATAAGTAAGTCCTGGGAGTGCCGCCTTCTACAAGCTATATATATATATATATATATATATATATATATATATATAGTAATAATAATAATAATAATAATAATAATAATAACCCTTTATTTTCTTATACACCCCCACCCCCTGCCTGGCCTGAACTGTGCCCTGGTGCACATTCTGAAGGCTCAGGCAGGATACTGTTCTCCTCCAGCGGACCAGCGGTCGAAAATGGCAGGGCGGCAGGGCACACACTACTCACTGCCACTGTCTAGAAGTGAGCACGGGCGGGAGCCGGGACTCGGAGGACAGCCGACAAAGCAGGGCAGGAAGGGAGGGAGGGCGCACGGTGTGACGTGCTGAAGTCACACGCGAGGCAATCAGATTATGACGGTGGGTGGGCTGGGCTGTGCGGCCAGCCCACCCGTCCACGAAGAAGCTGCTTATGTTATGTGCAGCTGACAGGGAGCTGTGTGAGTGTGACCGGCGGCGGCGCAGCGGGAAGGGGTGAATGCTGGATGCAGGACTCAGGTTATCCGATCATCGCTATCAGTGCGCTGCTGTAGTAGCAGTAGCACTGCTACAACAGCAGCACACAGACAGCGATGATCGGATTGCAGGTGTGATGTGCGGGGGGTGCCGGACATTAGGGGGTGCCTGTGCGCACCAGGCACCCCCCGTGCGCACGCCTATGAGCATACCTCCCAACTTTGTCCTTGTTCAAAGAGGGACACACGCGCGGCAAAGCCACGCTCCCGAAAAGGGGCATGGCCTATGAAATAGGGGCGTGGCCTCACAGGAGGACCCGCGATCGCGAGCCACACCCCCGTTTTCATCACTGAGGGGGCAAGACCAGTGCTCTGTGAGCCGCTGTCATGCCCCCTCTCCTTCTGTTTCCACTGAATAGACGCTGTGAGCATGCGCACAGCGTCTATTCACCGCTGCTCTGCTAAGCAGGGCAGTGAGTGACAGAGCCTCCTAACTGCCCCCCCCCCCCCCACCCACCGCAGGACACTGCGGCCCGTGGGTGGGACAGCGGGACAGTCCCGAAAAACTGGACTGTCCTGCGAAAATCGGGACAGTTGGGAGGTATGGGAATGAGTCATGTTGGGTGTAGAGGTGCACTGAGCAGGGGTATATTTTGGTGCCCCCTTCCTCTGAACTGAATTGTGGGCCTGGCCAACATGTGGTGGCATATTACATTTGAAAAGAAACAATATTTAAAAATCCTAAATTGGTGAAAGGGCTTGTTCTAGACCTTGTGGAGCTCAGGGCAAAAGTTTTCTTTGGTTCACCCCATATTTAAAATAGGATCAGTGCGTGCAGAAGGCTTGCAACAACAATATAGGGGTATGGCAGTACGGATGGTGTAATGGATAGTATTACTGCCTCGCAGCCCTGAGATCATAGGTTTTATTACCACCATGGCCCTAACTGTGTGGAGTTTGTATGTTCTCCCGTGCTTATGTGGGTTTCCTCCAGGTACTCCGGTTTCCGCCCACAATCCCAAAATATACTGATAGGTTTATTGGCTTCCAACAAGCAGCACAATAGGTGCTGCAGCATCAATGTAGAGAGAGGTGCTGCAGCAGCCGGGGCTGAAAGAGGTGCTGCAACAACTGCTGCAGAGAGAGGTGCTGCAGCAGCAGCTGGGGCAGAGAGAGGTGCTGCAGCATCAATGTAGAGAGAAGTGCTGCAACAGCCGGGGCAGAGAGAGATGCTACAGCAGCTGGGGCAGAAAGAGGTGCTGCAGCAGCTAGGGAAGAGAGAGCTGCTGCAGCATCTGAAGTAGAGACGGAAAGAGAGAGGTGCTGCAGCGGCGGGAGTAGAGAGTGATGCTGCAGGACAGAAGTAACCCAGCTGCACAGCTACAAGCAGACCGTGAGGCATACTTGCCGATATTCTGGCTGCTCTCTGCGGGAGAGAGCAGCCAGGTCGGCTCAGAAGGGGGACAGGGACAGGCTGTGACGTGGGGAGGAGGCGGGCCGGAGGCGGACCGGGGGCGGAGTTACCACGTCACACCCTTTAAGCCACGCCCCCACTCTGTAATGCCGCGATCCCCGGCATTACACTGCAGGGGGCGTGGCTATGATGACGCGATTCAGCAAGAATCGCGTCATCAACTGCCCGGACCGCCCACTTTACACAGTAAGTGGGCGGACGGGCAGGGTGACTGCTGGTTCCGGGAGACTTACCTGCTCTTCCGTGGGGCCGGGAGGGTCACCCGATTTTCGGGAGCCTCCCGGCCATTCCGGGAGAGTAGGCAAGTATGCCGTGAGGCATATAAAGAGGGCGGGCAGAGCTCTGGCATGTGTTAGTTGTCAGTGTCTCCTGCTGATTCCTCCAGCCCAGAGGCGTCACTCACCTCTTCTAAACTCGGTGCAGCAGCGGGCACAAAGGGGGCGTGGCATCACGGGACAACCTGTGGGAGGGGTGTGGCTTCATGGGATGGGGCGTGGCTAAGTGCCCCGACCCCGTTTTTGGTACCCTATGGGTCCAGGAGTTGCTGCTTGCCCCCGGAGACTAACGTGTTTGCAGTGCCAGCTCCTACATGGTGACAGGAGCCGGGTTGCTGCACGTAATGTTACAGTGCAGCACCCGGCGCCTGTCACTGAGCAGGAGCCGGCACTTTGGTGTCACCCCTCGGCAGATGACACCCAGGTGCGGGCCGCACCCCCCGCACCAGTCTTGTGATGCCAGTGCTCCAGCCTGCCCTGTTCCCTACCTAGTCTCCAAGTCCTAGTCAGTGTGCGCCCCCTTTGCTTCTCCTGCTCTGCGGCTGCCAGGCAATTATACTGTATGAACCTTTTTCTTTTTGTCTTGTAAGGTTCATAATGAGTTTAATTTGTGGCAAAATAACCATTGTCAGATAAAGAATTTTCGCAGAAAAAAGGGGACTGTTTTTGTTCTATGCATAATGAACAGTCTAGGTTTGCCCCACCGCCTATACTAATTAGGCTGCGCTGACAATGGTGAGTACCTTGCCTTAGGCGATATATAAAGCAGACCATCATCCAGTAGCGGATCTTGCCACGGGCAAGCAGGACTTTTGCCCGGGGCGCCACCTTCCGGAGGGCGCCGCACCATGGCAAGATCCGCTGCTACTGTGGTGCCCCCCGCTGCCGCGGCCCGCTGTGAAGGGAAACTAGACGCTGCGCGTCTAGTTTCCCTTCGTGGGCTGCCCGCTGTGAAGGGAAACTAGACGCTACGCGTCTAGTTTCCCTTCCTGGAGAGGACCTTCACTGTAATGATGTGCGGTGCGCGTTGACGTCATCGCGCACCGCACAGCAAAGGTCCTCTCCACGAAGGTAACTAGACGCTTAGCGTCTAGTTTACCTTAGTGGAGAGGACCTTTGCTGTGCGGTGCGCGATGACGTCATCGCGCACCGCACATCCCACAACAGTACAGGGGGCATAACTGACCACGCCCCCTGTATGAAGCCACGCCCCCTAATGCCGCCCAGGGCGCCAGAAGCCCCGGAATCGGCCCTGCCATCATCCACCTACATTTAAATGCCACTTAGAGTGTAGTGATACTCTTTTAGAGCAGATTGTGTTTGGCTGAGATTGATTAGTGTGGCACCCCCTGAAAATTGTGCATGCACCTTCAGAGCTGGAGTCAGGTCACGTGTCCTGTACTTATAAGGTGGCGGGAGCCGATTAGACAGAGAGAGTGATCAGGCAGAGCCTTGTGGGAAGAAGAGGGATGAGTTAGAGAGAAGCCATTGAAGGAGCTTGTGATTAGATTGATTGAACCACTGAATTACTGAATGTTCCAGTGAATTGTGAGCTGTAGTCAAACGTGACTTTCTTGTCTTCTTTATTTTGTGATTAGTATTGTGATTGTCCAATTTTACAAAATAACTTGTCCCTCTCCTTCCACAAAGGATGGCTGCCGACGCTGTGAATGCTGGTATGCGCTTCCCTCATCCCAGCATTCACAGCTGCGGCCAGCCTATGTGGAAGGAGAGGGACAGCTGCAGCGGCTCCGCCACCAATTACAGTGCGCTGCTGCGGCTCCCGAGTCCCCCTCCCTCCTCCTCCTCCCCTGCCCGCGATCTGCCAGCAGCTGCAACGAGGAGCCTGACTGCCTGAGCCAGCGGGGAGAGAGTATCTATCTATCTATCTATCTATCTATCTATCTATCTATCTATCTACCTATCTATTCTGTCTACCTGTCTACCTATCTATTTTTCCATGGCCATAACTAGGTGGCAGACAACGTGTATGCCTGTTTTCTGTGTAAAAGGTGGACTCTCTGCCGTAATGTGTAAAAAGGGGACGCTGACTGCGTAATGTGTAAAAAGGGGACTCTGCCTGTCGTAATGTGTAAAAAGGGGGACTGCCTGCTGTAATGTGTAAAAAGGGGGACTGTCTGCCGTAATGTGTAAAAAGGGGGACTGTCTGCCGTAATGTGTAAAAGGTGTACGCTGTCTGCCGTAATGTGTAAAAAGGGGACGCTGTCTGCCGTAATGTGTATAAAGGGGACGCTGTCTGCCGTAATGTGTAAAAAGGGGACGCTGTCTGCCGTAATGTGTAAAAAGGGGATGCTGTCTGCCGTAATGTGTAAAAAGGGGACGCTGTCTGCAGTAATGTGTAAAATGGGGACTCTACCTGCCGTAATGTGTAAAAGGGGCTCTACCTGTAATGGAGACAACTGTGCACCGTAATATGAATTGGTATTATGTTGTGGCCACACCCCTTCCCCATGAAGCCACGCCCCTATATTTTTGACACAGGTTACATAAGTGGGGGATACCTCTTCCAACAACTTAGACACATGCCAACCCGAGGGTGTTACACTAGCATGAGAAGACACTAAGGGGGAAATCCAATTGCAGGCAGGAAATTCAAATAACCCCGTGGCGTGGGTTTTTACCTGCTGCTGCAGGGTTTTGGTATTCATTTGCAAGGCTGAAAATGGAACACAGTGATTTATATCGAAATCAATGCATTTTTTTTTCACGCACCATAACAGCATGTCTGATTTTTCCTAAAATTGTTATTTTTAGGAGAAATCACCAGGACTTGCTCTGGGACCCTGACAGCAGCCCTAAGCCCTCCCCCCCTCGAGGACTAATTATTAAGCGATTGGAAGTTTCCAATAAGCTTAATTAATCAGTAATTACTCACCTTCTGAAACTGTGTCTTCTTCCAATGGCAGAATCCAGGTGTTTAGCAGCAGAGGTGTATGTAGTGTTTGTGGATTGTGTGTGAGTTTTTGCAAGTTTTTGTGAGTGTGTGTAAGTGTGCATGAGTGTGTGTGTGTGTGTGTGTGTGTGTGTGTGTGTGTGTGTGTGTGAGTGTGTGTGTGTGTGTGAGAGTGAGTGACCCCCGATGTGTGAGAAACTCCCACACCGCCCATGTAGTGTCATCCCCCCTGGAGCCGGAAGTTGGGAGAACTACAACTCCCAGCAGCCCGTGTGCTTCCCCGCACCCTCAGGAATCCCGGCAGCCCCCTCTCCAGTGGCAAGAGCCCCCTGTCCAGTGGCAAGACGGAGGGGAGACCAGGAGAACACCGGGCAGGAAAGTATTATTATTCTATATATTTTTTACAAGAGTCGCAGGGTTTTCAGTGCTGAAAACCCTGTGACCATTTTTTTTCTTTTTTATTGGATGCTGCAGGCATCGGGAGCACACATACCTGTAGTAATCTAAAATTGGGTGCTAGGTTTTTTTCTACCGTGCTAAACCTCACACCCAATTTAATTCCCCCAGAAAGCATTAGCAAAATTGGATATTGGGGGTAATTCAGAGTTGATCGCAGCAGCAAATTTGTTAGCAGTTGGGCAAAACCAGGGGTTAAAGTGAGCCGGAACGGGGTGGAACTGCGTTCCATCAGTTCCACTTGGCCGTCTCTTGCGGCTCACCTAACCCGATGTGTGCCCGGCGCCGCAGGGAGATGCCGGGCAACCGCTGAGATTGTGTTACCAGCGGGCACCCGGCTCTCTCTCCACAGCGGAAGCTGGCGACAGGAGCTCACTACTGAGCTCTGGCTTCCGGCTCCCAGCTCTGTCAGTATGCGCTATGGGAGAGACGTCATGACGTCTCTCCCATAGTGCCGAGGATCGGACGCCGGAAGGTCCACAGCAGTCGGATGCGGGAGCGGGGTTTGGTAAGTATGGTGTTTTTGTTTTTCTTCATATCTGTGAGTGTATTAGCGGCGCTTCTACGCGGGGCAAACTACTGGAGGGCAAACTACTGGGAGGCAAACTACTGGGAGGCAAACTACTGGGGGCATAACTACAGGGGGGCTAAACTACTGGGCGCATTACTACAGGGGGTAAACTACTGGGGCATTACTAAAGGGGGGCTAAACTACTGGGGGTAAACTACAGGGGGGCTAACTACTGGAGGCAAACTACAGGGGGGCTTAACTACTGGGGGCATAACTACGGGGTCTAAACTACTGGGGGGCATTACTACTAGGGGGGCTAAACTACAGGGGGGCTAAACTACAGGGAGGCTAAACTACTGGGGGCATTACTACTGGGGGGCTAAACTACTAGGGGCAAACTACATAGGGGCTAAACTACAGGGGCTAAACTACTGGGGGCTAATTACATGGGGACTAAACTACAGAAGCATTACTACTGGGGGAAAACTACATGGGGGCTAAACTACAGGGGCATTACTACTGGGGGCAAACTACATGGGGGCTAAACTACTGGGGGCATTACTACAGGGGGCTAAACTACTGGAGGCTATCTACTGGGGGCAAATTATATGGGGGCTAAACTACAGGGGCTAAACTACTGGGGGCATAACTGCAGGAGCTATAACTACAGGGGCTAAACTACTGGGAGCATTACCAATGGGAGGCTAAACTAAAGGGGGGTAATTTTAATTGGGGGTACTATTGTGTGACCACTCCCCTTTCTTTTTGAGACACGCCCCTTTTTGGTGGGCACGCGCTAACGGCTGAGTTCCACCACCTCTCTAGGACCACTGTAAGCACTGGGCAAAACCATGTGCCCTGCAGGGGGGCAGATATAACATATGCAGAAGGGGTTAGATTTGGGTGGGTTATTATGTTTCTGTGCAGGGTAAATACTGGCTGCTTTGTTTTTACACTGCAATTTAGATTTCAGCTTGAACACACCCCACCCAAATCTAACTCTCTCTGCACATGTTTTATCTGTCCCCCACTGCAGTGCACATGGTTTTGCCCAACTGCTAACAAATTTGGTGCTGTGATCAACTCATTGGGGCTAATTCAGAGTTGATCGTAGCTGTGCTAATCTACGATCATTTACTCTGACATGCGGGGGGACGCCCAGAACGGTGCTAGTCCACTCCGCATGTCAGGCTCCCCCCGCGCTGGCAGGGAGCTACTTGTCGCTCTCTAGGTCGCAGCAGCTGCGTGTGACATCACACAGCCGCCATGGCCAGCCCACCGCACGGTCCAGGCACACCTGCGTTTACCGGACTGTGCCCTCAAAACGACGGCCAAATGCCGCTGGCCCGCCCCCTCCCGCCCAGCGAACACCTCTGCCTGTCAATCAGGCAGAGGCGATCGCTGGGCTGAGATGCCGATAGCATCTCTGGCATGCGCCGGCGCACAGCACCATTGGACAGGACTTATACAGCAGCACTAGACATATGGCAGCAGAGGACACCACCACTGTGACTGGACTGATGCAGCACAAGACACTACCACTGTACTGATGCAGCACTACACAGCACCATTGGACTGGACTTATACAGCAGCACTGGACATATGGCAGCAGACGACACCACCACTGTGACTGGACTGATGCAGCACAAGACACTACCACTGTACTGATGCAGCACTACACAGCACCATTGGACAGGACTTATACAGCAGCACTGGACATATGGCAGCAGAGGACACCACCACTGTGACTGGACTGATGCAGCACAAGACACCACCACTGTACTGATGCAGCACTACACAGCACCACTGGACTGGACTTATACAGCAGCACTGGACATATGGCAGCAGAGGACACAACCACTGTGACTGGACTGATGCAGCACAAGACACTACCACTGTACTGATGCAGCACTACACAGCACCATTGGGCAGGACTTATACAGCAGCACTGGACATATGGCAGCAGACGACACCACCACTGTGACTGGACTGATGCAGCACAAGACACTACCACTGTACTGATGCAGCACTACACAGCACCACTGGACAGGACTTATACAGCAGCACTGGACATATGGCAGCAGACGACACCACCACTGTGACTGGACTGATGCAGCACAAGACACTACCACTGAACTGATGCAGGACACTGAGGATGGAGACATGTCCTCTCTCTACACTCTCCAATGCCGGAGTGGAAATGGCGGCGACGCGCGGCTCCTTATATGGAATCCAAACCCCACGAGAATCCGACAGCGGGATGATGACATTTTACCTCGTTCTGGTTTCTAAAAACCCGAGCCTGACTCGGATCCGGGCTCGGGTGAAGTTCGGGTGGGTTCGGTTCTCAGGGAACCGAACCCGCTCATCTCTAGTTAAAAAAAAATTGTTCATCAGGTTTTGGATTCGGCTTTGCCAAAACAGACTCCTTGCTTTGGTATCTGTATTATTTTCAAAAATTGATAAAAACATCTAAAATCACATAATTTGGGCATTTTTATGCCTACAGTATTTTAACCTCAATAACATGCATTTCCAGTCATTTCCAGTCAATTTTGATCACATCACCTCACAAATATTATTTTCAACTTTTCACCAATACTGGCCAAAGGCTACAGCGAGCTGGCTGCTAAAACTAAGTGACAGAGCAGCAGCCCAAACACATTACACATAATGCCGTACATTAGTGTCCATTATTCACATTACACCATACAGTAGTACCCCTTATATGTTACACCACATTAGAGCCACTAATGCACATTACCCCGCACAGCAGAGGTCCTTTTACTTGTTACGCCACACAGTAGTACACCTTATAGTTGTTACACCACAGCAGAGCTCCTTATACACGTTACGCCAGACAGCAGAGCCCTTATACATGTTACTCCAGACAGCAGAGCCCTAATGCACGTTATGCCAGACAGCAGAGTCCTTATACTTGTTATGCCAAACAGCAGAGTCCTTACACACATTGCGCCACAGTAAAATCTCCCCTCCTCTTTACTCCACCTCATCATCATTTCTACTCATTCATCATCATTCCTTCTTCTCCTCCTCCTCATTCCTACTTCTACTCCTCATCATTCCTTCCCACCCCAGGGAGCTGCAGTGCTGCTTACTTAGGCTTCAGTCTCACTGGTGCAATGTTTTTCACTTCAGAGTCACTGCGGGAGCCGGGTGAAGCTGTACCGGAAGCTTGGGGAGGCGGAGCTAATTGACTGCACACACAGGAGCCGGGCACCTGCCGCTGAGATGTAGTTTAGTGATATACATCACAGTGGGCGATCAGAAAATTGCAGTGGCAACGGCAGCCACATGCAGCTATGACCCCCTTATTATTTCTGTCACACTTCTGCTTGTCAGATCCAATCAGTAGCTGCTACCTTTTTAACAGGCCACTGGTTGGCTGAAAGGCCAATGTAGCGGTCGCTGATTGGACTCAACAGGCAGCAGTGAGACAGCCTCTAGAACAAAACCCCAGAGATCCGACGCATGTAAGGGGATGTTTAGTAGTGATGAGCGGATTCGGTTTTACTCGGTTTTACTCGGTTCTCAAAACCGAATCTTATTGGCTATCCAAAACACGTGACATCAGTGAGTCAATAAGATTCAGTTTTGAGAACCGAGTAAAACCGAGTAAAACCGAATCCGCTCATCACTAATGTTTAGCATCGTGTTCTGATCAGAGTCTGGCAGGAAGACCCGAGCCAGGGCTTGGATCCGCTCGGAGCCTCTAAGTTCGGGGGGGAATTCAGTTTCCAGGAAACCAAACCCGCTCATCTCTACATGGAATAGAGTTTCTTTTCAGTTGGTCCGTTGAATATGATATTGTCCAGATGGTGGCCTTCATTTGTGATATACACATTTTCTAGTCAATTTCTGAAGTTTTGCATCCTCAGCGGGTCATTTTAGACATTATCTCTGCAATTTCTTGACAAAGCTCACTTTTATTTGTCTGGCTACGTTAACAAGCAGAATTTTTGTTACTGGTCAGAAAACAATCCTCATCAGCTTCATAAAAAGGCCTCTACACAGCCAACTTGTCCTTCTGATAAGTAATGTCTACAAATATCGACCAAGAACTATTAATGAACTGAAAGCTGCTAAATAGCAAGAAATGACAATATATTTAAAACCAATTGAAAATAAAATGTATTTCATGTACTTTTAGATTATGTACTAATATTATGAATAGCATTTACTATGCCCTTATTGTTAACCTTTAAAATCTGACAGGTTTTTTTTTACCCCACAGTATATTTTGTAGGCCTGATTCAGTAGTGGATCCATGGGGAGGGCGATTGGGGAAATCACCCTCAATCCGCCAGTAACACTTCTTCCCTGCTCACTACTGCTGGCTGCTGTATATAGAGCAGCGGCACATCAGGCGGGGAGAGAACAGAGTGTCACAACTGAGGGCTGAGGCTGACTTGGGGAAGCCTCAGACATAGGTGCTGGAGTGTATGTGAACCGTGGAGGTAGAATAGGGTTCTTGGACATGCAGGAGGTTAAGCACCCTTTGCCCGAAGGCGTGACCACAACAACGGAGTATACAAAACAAAGTCTGTTTATTGAACACACAGTTTAGACACCTTGGCAATTCAGATAACTTTCAACAGTAACTTGTGCAGATAAATATAGCAGTACAGTTCCTGGGAGCGCAGTGGTAATGAATACTGTGGCAATGCAGGATAAGATGTGACAAAGTCCTTGCAAGACCCGGAGTTGGAAAGTCCGTAGGCCAGAGCTAACCGCTGTAACAGGGAACTAGCTGGTACTGCACAGCAGATGACACAGTGGAAGCTGGGTTGGCACAAATGCACAGGTTGAAGGGAACTTGGAAGAATTGCTGGGGATGCCGGATGGAACCGGTGCAGACAGAAGGTGTATTAAACTCACCACTAAAAATAGAGTCCGATGGTATCGATGGTGAACTGTGGTTCGATGTTGTGTGGTAGATGATGAACGGATAGATGCTGGAACACCGCTGGAGATGGAGAGCGATACTGGGAGTGATACAGAACACCGCTGAGAGCTGGGAGTGACACAGGAACACCGCTGGAAGCTAGAAGCAAGACTGGAGCAACGCTGGAGGCCGGTAATGAAGTCACTGTGGATCACGGAGAGCGATGTTGGTAGGCAATGAGAGCTAGGAGTGATACTGGGGCACCGCTGGAAGCGATTCTGGAACACCACTGAAAGCTGGAAGCCAGTGATGGATCACTGCAGGACACAGGATGCAATGTAGGAACACTGCTGGAGTCAGGCAGCACCGCAAGATGGTAACTGGTGCGGGGTCTCTTTAAGTGGAACAAAATCACAGAAGCTGGAATACCTGGACACACAAGCTGGAACATCCACAGACAGGAGAGACATGTATCACTAGGATAGACAACCAAAGCACTGATGATTAGGCAGCCTTGATGCAGGATATTTATACCAGCTGGGAAGCAGGTATTGGCTGAGCAATCAGGCAGAGTCCAAAGCGCAGCGGATAGGCTGTAGAATAACATGTGATGAAATCAAACATGGCTGCGCCCATGTTTGAATCTGGAGGGAAAGTCTGTTTGAACTTTAGCATGAGGAAATCAGTGGTGATGGCGGCGGAGGCCGCAGAGGACAGGAGATGCCATTCACTATGACAGTAGGGATTAACTGTATTTGTATAGTTGCCATGACAGCGCTGCCGGAATCACAGAGAGGAGACTGAGGCAAAGTTGTACAGCGCGGTGCACGCAGACAGCGCAGGTGGAATCCAGGCTTGGAGCGCTGGGCCAGTCTCAGGAGACAATTAGAAGGTAAAAAGTGGTGACTAATTACCTGGATCGTGAAACAGAGATGCTACTGTGTACTGGGTTGGGGAGAGACAAGGGAGGCTTCTGCTGCCTAATTACCCCACTACATAAATATGCCCGCACCATTGTTTGCATATTTTGCCACAGTCTTCCTGGATCTTTATGCTAATGACGTGTTTGATTTTCAAACAACTGTCAACAGAGGCGCACTTGCAGCATCTATAGACCGTGGATTTAGATTGTAAGCAAACACAACCTCTTCCCTCATGTGCTTTTTCCTTCTATCACTAATACCATCATTTCCTCCCCACTGCCTACAACAGCATCAAACTCTTGGGTTCTGCCACCCTGCTGCTCATTTGGGTCCTATGACTGCTGATGAAGCAATGTTTATAAATCTTGTATATGCCCTGCAATGTTCTGTACTGTAAATCACTTTTTGCTTATTTTGTTCTTACTGTTTGTATTTATGTAGTTTGTAAGGTACTGTCTACCCCATGTGGCACATTCTAAATTAAAATAATAATAGTTTCTGTCACTCTGTGTATTTAGATGCACCATCGGCTCACCACCCAGTCACACCACTGGTGCATCACCAGTCGCCCAGTCACACCACTGGTGCATCACCAGTCGCACCATTGGTGCACCACCAGTCACACCAACAGTGCACCAACAGTCGCACCAATGGCGTACCACCAGTCGCACCATCAAAAATTGTACCAGCCTATGGCAGGTGTAGTTTATCCACTTTCACCCCTCCACCACCACCACCACCATCCCCCCGTTACCTCCCATGAAGACCCACTAGAATTATCAGACCGTGCATCCATTTCTGTGCTGTGTCTCTGTGTGCAATCAAATATATATATATTTCTGCAGGTTTGCCTGAGCTGTATTTGTCTGAACACTCTTACAGTACTCTTAGGGCCGTCTTTTCATATGGGCTCAATGGGCACTTGCCCAGGGGCCCCAGAAGTCTAAGGGTCCTAGGCTGATAGCTGAGGGTCCCTTCTTTCCTGGGGAACCGGAGATATCTGACTTTAAAGCAGTGGTCCCCTCTGAGCCTGTTAATTGCTCTTCCCAGCCAGATAACTTGGGTTTTGTCTGACTTAGAGTTTTTGTGAGGACACACTCTAAAAGCTGAGACTCTACCCTTTTGGTGGACACTGGCAGCTTCTCTCTACTATGGCCAGAACCAGAGATATCAGCCTTCCAGCAGCTGGTCCCTGCTCCGTCTCCACACGTCTAGTATGCAGTTTTATATTTTTGTTGGTGGATTGCTCTGGCTCCTGAACTCTTATCCCCAAGTCCCCAGTACCTCCTGAAAGGTGGGACTCTCTAGTGTTTTACCCATAAAAGTTAAGAAATCTATTTCCAGGAACTGGAGATATCTGCAATCAAGCAAGCTGCCCTCCCACCAGAAAATAATGAATATTAAGCCCACTCCACTATCCACCCCTTCCCTGTGTATTAGACACCCCCTACCACCCTGTAAGTCATGTACCGGGGCCCCTTCATTTAGCCCAATGCCACTCCCTCCCACCCCATCTTCCACCATCTGTGCAGTAAAAAAGAGTAATTAGCAGAAATTACTGCTTCAGGTCCTACATGCTGAGCAGAAGATATAACACCCCCTACCATCCCCAGAACATCAGAGCTGCCGCTGATAGCACCTCCCACCCCTACCGGTGCAGGGTGGGTAGGGGCCCCTGTGCATTGCTTTGCCCAGGGGCCTACACTGCTGTTAAGACGGCCCTGAGTACTCTGCTGGTGTTTCCATGCCGCTTCTATTACCTGTTCTACCTCCCCAGTCATAAAAGAGTCACATAAGTAAGAAATGTGTTAGTCTGCATACATTCTCCTTGCGGGTATGCAGTATCAATTTGTGGAATTTATGCTTGCAAACTGGTGAGAGTTTCATTGAGCATCTATTTCAGGCACACCCCTCACCCTATGCATACAATAGCATGATGTCACACAGCAAATGCCTGGGGAGTATCAGAGTAGTAATATGGCTTACAGGGGCTTAGGCGTGCGCACGGGGGGTGCCTGGTGTGCACAGGCACCCCCTAATGTCCGGCACCCCCGCACACACGCCTGCTGCTTCCGCCGATTCCCGTCTTGACGCTGAAGGGAGGAGAGGGCTGCACGCATCTCTCCTGCCCCTCACTGTTTCCCCATCTTCGGCAGTCATTTAAAATGTCTCGGGCTGTCAGCCAATCAGAGCTCGCGGACTGGCTCTTGACTGAGCTTTGATTGGCTCACAAGCCGGTGCTATATTTCAAATGGCCGATGTAGACTGGGACTCTGTGAAGTGAGGGGCAGGAGAGATGCACAGTGCGCTCGCCTCCCTTCCCCTCAGCATCAGAGACGGAAATCGGCGGCACTGGCAGCAGGAGGGTGAGCACAAATGGAGGCATATATGCATCTGGCATCACTGGGAGCATATGTATCTGGCACTGCTAGGGGCATGTGTATCTGGCACCACTGGGGGAATATGTATCTGGTGCAGCTGAGGGCATATGTATCTGGTCCCGCTGGGGGCATTTGAGTATCTGGCACCGCTAGGGGCATTTGAGCATCTGGCACCGCTGGGGTCATTTGTGGATCTGGCACCGCTGGGGGCATATGTGTATCTGGTACCGCTGGGGGCATATGTGTATATGGCACCGCTAGGGGTATTGAGTAAGGGGCACCGCTGTGGGCATATGTTTATATTGCTTTGAGTGCCAATAGGCGGTGCTAGACACGCCCAATAGGTGCTAAACACACCTCTGACGGTGCACCCCCTAATAAAATGTTCTGCGCACGCCTATGTACAGGGGCATTCTTAGGATGCGCCCTTCTGCTTTCCATGCAGTGGATTGCCTCTTCAGGCACCCTGCAAGGTAGGTTTCCTCTGCGGGGTGCCTCTGCAGGGTGCTGTTGGGTAGCAGTACCGGTTGCCAACCCCTCGTTATGGAACTGGTATTAGCAAATAGATTACGGTCTGTAGGAGTATCAGTCTGTGCTGAAACATAATAAGTAAGGTAAGCACTTTTATTAAAGTCTATTAAAACAGATTAGTCTCCAGAACATTTATGTGTTAGGAGGAATAACATTTAAAAACATACAATACATTTTAAAAATAGACTTTGATTCCATCTTGTAAAAGACATACGAAAATGGCTTTTGAAATGTTTTCCATGAGTTTTCTATAGTTTGGGAAAGGACATTTTTTGAACACCTGAGCCGAAAAGGGAAAATACACAGTCAAGTCACATTAATTTATTATGACCACCTCCTACATTTGACATTGGCAGCTCGTAGCCCATGAAGTACGTCACATATTGGGGTTAATTCAGAGTTGACTGTAGCAGCAAATTTGTTAGCTAATGAGCAAAACCATGTGCACTGCGGGGGGGGGGGGGGGGGGGGGGGCAGATATAAATACCTCCAATCATAATCCAGACGGTCGAAATCCCGACAGTAATTGACCGACGGTCAAAATCCCGACATTTAAAATACAGACAAGGTCAAAATACCGACATCTAAAATGCCGACAGGTCAAAATACTGACATGCGGGTTTCATTTTTTATGTGTATGTCGACATATGTCGGTATGGACACCATATAAGTGTACCGCGTCCCCTCGCATGGCGAGTGCACTTCGGGTACACTATTATATTCTCCCTCCAGGTCCACTGGGATGGTAAAGTATGAACAAGTCGGTTTCAATGAAAAAATCATGAAAAACTCATGTCGGCATTTTACATGTCGGTATTTTGACCTAGTTGGTATTTTGTCCATGTTGGGATTTTGACCTTTTCGGGATTTTGACCGCCGGTCAATTGCTGTCGGGATTTCGACCGTCGGGATTTTGATTGGAGGTAAATTGACCGCATCCCGATATAACATGCAGAGAGAGTTAGATTTGGGTGGGTTTTATTGTTTCTGTGCAGGGTGAATACTGGCTGCTTTATTTTTACATTGCAATTTAGATTTCAGTTTGAACACACCCCACCCAAATCTAACTCTCTCTGCACATGTTATATCGGCCCCACCTGCAGGGCACCATGGTTTTGCCCATCTGCTAACAAATTTGCTGCCACGATCAGGTCTGAATTGGCCACATTGTGCGCTGTCTTGGTGGTTATATAAGGTGTGCGGTAGATCATCTGCACACATATCACTCGTTGCTGTCATGGGTAAACGTGGAGATTTATCCGAGTTACACAAAGGTGCAGCTTTCGGACCAAGGGTGGCAGTAATTCTGAAACAGTGCAGTTTGTGAACTGTTTGCATGCTGCTGTGTTGAAGGTCTATCGTGACTGGACAAATGGCACCATTGTGAATAACTGACGTGGAAACTGCGGAGCACCACGTGCCGTTGATATGAGGTGAACATCAGCTACAAAGGTGCGTGAGGGCTGACCAACACGATACAGTGAAGCAGCTCACCATGGACCTGGGGGCTACCAGACGTGTCTAAAACAACAGTCCAGCCCGTCTAGCTGCTGTCCGTGCTGCACACGGTGGTTACTCTGGCTATTAGCTGGTGGTCATCATAATGTGACTCGACTGTGTATTTTTCTAAAAGACCAGACTCCCATTCACCTTCTCAGGATCTTTGATTGTCTTCCTCCAGCTAGACAAAAATATTAGGAAGACATATTTTTATCTGTTTATTCTGGTATGTATTGGGCTAACACCCATGTTATACACTTGTTGAAAGTCTTTGGGGTATATGCAATAGCGGGCGAAATCGCGGCAATTATCGCCGTTTTTTCAATTCGACCAAATTCGCCAGGTGAATTCCGGAAGGTGGCTTCCGGAATTCACCATATGCAATGAAAAACGGATTCGCCAGAGTCGCGGGCGAAAATCGGCCGATTTTGCGGATTTTACCGCGATTTTAAAAAACGGGAAAAAACGGGGAAAAACCCGAAAAAAAAATGGCGTGGGGTCCCCCCTCCAAAGCATAACCAGCCTCGGGCTCATCGAGCTGGTCCTGGTTCTAAAAATGCAGGGGAAAAATCGGGCAGGGATCCCCCGTATTTTTAAAACCAGCACCGGGCTCTGCGCCTGATGCTGGTGCCAAAAATACGGGGGACAAAACGAGTAGGGGTCCCCCGTATTTTTAACACCAGCATCGGGCTCCACTAGCTGGACAGATAATGCCACAGCCGGGGGTCACTTTTATACAGTGCCCTGCGGCCGTGGCATCAAATATCCAACTAGTCACCCCTGGCCGGGGTACCCTGGGGGAATGGGGACCCCTTCAATCAAGGGGTCCCCCCCCCCCAGCCACCCAAGGGCCAGGGGTGAAGCCCGAGGCTGTCCCCCCCCATCCAATGGGCTGCGGATGGGGGGGCTGATAGCCTTTGTGTTCAAAAAAAAAGATATTGTTTTTTCCATTAGTACTACAAGTCCCAGCAAGCCTCCCCTGCAAGCTGGTACTTGGAGAACCACAAGTACCAGCATGCGGGAGAAAAACGGGCCCGCTGGTACCTGTAGTACTACTGGGGAAAAAATACCCAAATAAAAACAGGACACACACACCGTCGACAGTAAAACTTTATTTCATACGTCGACACACACATACTTACCTATGTTCACACGCCGACATCGGTCCTCTTCTCCATGTAGAATCCACGGATACCTGAAAAGAAAAGATCAATTATACTCACCTCAACAGGCTCCAGAGATAAATCCACGGACTTGGCAAAAAAAGAAAGCGCATTTACCCGCACCAAAAACGGACTGAAAGGTGTCCCATGCTGACACATGGGACACCTATCCACGATTAAGATCTGTCAGTGACAGTTGTCACTGACAGGTCTCTAAGCCAATCAGGAAGCGCAACTTCGTTGCGCTAACCTGATTGGCTGATCGCTGTGACAGCGCATCGCACAGCTCCCTCCATTATATTCAATGGTGGGAACTTAGCGGCTAGCGGTGGGGTCACCCGCCGGTCACCGCTGACCGGCGGGTGACCTCACCGCTAGCCGCTAAGTTCCCACCATTGAATATAATGGAGGGAGCTGTGCGATGCGCTGTCACAGCGATCAGCCAATCAGGTTAGCGCAACGAAGTTGCGCTTCCTGATTGGCTTAGAGACCTGTCAGTGACAACTGTCACTGACAGATCTTAATCGTGGATAGGTGTCCCATGTGTCAGCATGGGACACCTTTCAGTCCGTTTTTGGTGCGGGTAAATGCGCTTTCTTTTTTTGCCAAGTCCGTGGATTTATCTCTGGAGCCTGTTGAGGTGAGTATAATTGATCTTTTATTTTCAGGTACCCCGGGATTCTACATGGAGAAGAGGACCGATGTCGGCGTGTGAACATAGGTAAGTATGTGTGTGTCGGCAGTGTGTAATAAAGTTTTACTGTCGACGGTGTCTGTGTCCTGTTTTTATTTGGGTATTTTTTTTCCATTAGAACTACAGGTACCAGCGGGCCCGTTTTTCTCCCGCATGCTGGTACTTGTGGTTCTCCAAGTACCAGCTTGCAGGGGAGGCTTGCTGGGACTTGTAGTACTAATGGAAAAAACAATATCTTTTTTTTTGAACACAAAGGCTATCAGCCCCCCCATCCGCAGCCCATTGGATGGGGGGGGGACAGCCTCGGGCTTCACCCCTGGCCCTTGGGTGGCTGGGGGGGGGGGACCCCTTGATTGAAGGGGTCCCCATTCCCCCAGGGTACCCCGGCCAGGGGTGACTAGTTGGATATTTGATGCCACGGCCGCAGGGCACTGTATAAAAGTGACCCCCGGCTGTGGCATTATCTGTCCAGCTAGTGGAGCCCGATGCTGGTGTTAAAAATACGGGGGACCCCTACTCGTTTTGTCCCCCGTATTTTTGGCACCAGCACCAGGCGCAGAGCCCGGTGCTGGTTTTAAAAATACGGGGGATCCCCTGTCAATTTTTTCCCCGCATTTTTAGAACCAGGACCAGCTCAATGAGCCCGAGGCTGGTTATGCTTTGGAGGGGGGACCCCACGCCATTTTTTTCCCGGATTTTACCGTTCCAGCAATAAAAAAAATAAAACAATAAAAATATTATTTTAAAAAATATATAAATAATATTTGTGCCTCCCCCAAAAAAAAAAAAAAAACCTAATCCCTTCTAATATAAATAGATCTGCTATTCCTAAAAAAAAAAACACAAAAAAAAACATGTTTAAAATTTTTTTATTTGTTTTCACCCTCCAAAGTGTGGCGGAGTGAAAATCGCGAATTTGCTGTCTAAAAGCACTGCAGGCGAATTTCCAAACTTGAATTGAATATGCTGGAGGCGAATTGCAGCATCTGTACCATTGCAGAAAAGGCGAATTCGGAAAAAGGCGAATTGAGAAAAGGCGAATTTTGACGGGCCGTTTTTTTGCGAAAAATGACTGCACTGCATAGGCGAATTGATTTTTGGAGGCGAAAACGGCCCGGAATTCGCCTATTTTGCCAATTCGCCCGCTATTGCATATACCCCTTTGTGTTGGAGAACTGAGGCACATTTCCAAAACTGCAATAATTATGAAATAGAGGGCAGTATTTCTCTACATATGTGGAATTACTGTAAACAACTTGAGGATAAATAAGTTACTCTGTATATTTTTTATAACTCATCTAGCAAAAAAGTTATTCACATAGTGTTTGGGGCCCCCCTCCTTCACAATCCATAGCACTATATTTTCATTCCTGGTTACCTTTTTGCATGTGTAGTGCGATTGCGGCACATGCACTGACTACCAATAATCGCCTAGTTGCATGAACATCTGCATTGCGTACAAATCTATATCAGGACCCAGGTTTTTTGGAAGTAGAATTGAAACCTGTGTCACATTTAAAGTAGAGATGTGCACCGGAAATTTTTCAGGTTTTGTGTTTTGGTTTTGGATTCGGTTCCGCGGCCGTGTTTTGGATTTGGACACGTTTTGGCAAAACCTCCCTGAAAATTTTTTGTCGGATTCGGGTGTGTTTTAAATTTGGGTGCTTTTTTCAAAACCCCCCCCAAAACAGCTTAAATCATAGAATTTGGGGGTAATTTTGATACTATAGTATTATTAACCTCAATAACCACAATTTCCACTCATTTCCAGTCTATTCTGAACACCTCACACCTCACAATACTATTTTTAGTCCTAAAATTTGCACCGAGGTCGCTGGATGACTAAGCAAAGCGACCCAAGAGGGCGGCACAAACACATGGCCCATCTAGGAGTGGCACTGCAGTGTCAGACAGGATGGCACTTCAAATAATTAGCCCCAAACAGCACATGATGCAAAGAAAAGAGAAAAAGAGGTGCACTGTGGTTGCTGGACGGCTAAGCTAAGCGACACAAACACCTCAATATCACAGGAATTATTCGTTCTAATCAGTGGTATTATTGGTCCAAATCACTGGAAGAAAATGACAAAATCACTGGAATTATTCGTTCTAATCAATGGTATTATTGGTCCAAATCACTGGAAGAAAATGACAAAATCACTGGAATTATTCGTTCTAATCAATGGTATTATTGGTCCAAATCACTGGAAGAAAATGACAAAATCACTGGAATTATTCGTTCTAATCAATGGTATTATTGGTCCAAATCACTGGAAGAAAATGACAAAATCACTGGAATTATTTGTTCTAATCAGTGGTATTATTGGTCCAAATCACTGGAAGAAAATGACAAAATCACTGGAATTATTCGTTCTAATCAATGGTATTATTGGTCCAACTCACTGGAAGAAAATGACAAAATCACTGGAATTATTCGTTCTAATCAATGGTATTATTGGTCCAAATCACTGGAAGAAAATGACAAAATCACTGGAAATATTCGTAAACATCTGTAGAAAGTCGCTGCTTTCTGATTACAGAAATGCTCAGATATTCCTGCGAATCCACAATCCCTTCCCAGAGGAAAAAGAAATTGAGAAACCGTTGTTTGAGAACGTTTGTTCTCTTTCCCTTACAAAGGAACAAACCACTTTCCAAGAAGACTGACATTTTTGGGATTATGGAGACATAATGTTTTTGAATATAAATCCTAAAGCAGGTGGTGTATTAGAGCAAAAGAGTGCAAGAGACCAGCCATGCAGTTTCTGAAATATTATGACAAAATGTTGCTGTATTTCATAAGCACTCATTCCTAACTCTGCTAAGTACTGTTTATTATACTGTATCTGGCTTCCATGAGGTAGTTGTCCATTATTTCAGCTTCCATTGACCTTTTTGAAAGTGGTAGACCTTATCGATTCTTTTTTTTTTATTTTTATTTTCCCCTATTTTTAAGTTTCTCCTGCATAGCCCAGTAAAATGTTGCAATGTTAAGTATTGACTTGTGCCTTCTGGGGGTCCACTTCTTCACCAAACCCAGCCAATTCTCATCCTAACCCTCTGTTCCACGTTCTCTATGTACCCCATCTGTGTCACCCATGTCTGTCTACCCCTCCCCTTTAGATTGTAAGATCTCACGAGCAGGGTCCTCTTCCCTCATGTGCTTATCCTTTGTCTTACTTTAATAATCTTCAACTGTACCACATCCAGCAGTCTTCTGCCACCTGATACTTATTCCAGTGTCATCTGCTGATGTAACTATGTGTATTTACCCCGTACTTGTCCTATACTGTCATCAACTGTAAGTTGCTGTTTTCCTGTTTGATTATTTATGTACTCTGTAATTGGGCGCTGCAGAACCCTTGTGGTGCCATATAAATAAAGGATAATAATAATAATAATAATATAGGGTGTATAATCCCCAGGTGTATCTCACACATCACACAGTACAGTATATAGGGTGTATAATCCCCAGGTGTATCTCACACATCGCTCAGTACAGATTACAGGATGTATAATCACCAGGTGTATAACACAAGTCGCACAGTACTGTATACATACTGGTCACAACAATGCAGAAGATATTGAGCACTGATCAGGATACTAGAAGTGACACAGAGCTGCAAGATAGAGCAATGGCCTACTGTACTGTACTATATATGTATACTGCTGGTCACCAAAATGCTGCACTGTCCTACTATATACTGCTCACAAAATGCAGCACAGATATGGAATGGATACTTGCAGTGACACAGAGCTGCAAGATACAGCAATGGCCTACTGTACACAACTATATACTGTTGGGTCACCAAAATGCTGCACTGTAATACTACTTGCAGTGACACAGAGCTGCAAGATACAGCAATGGCCTACTGTACACAACTATATACTGTTGGGTCACCAAAATGCTGCACTGTAATACTATATATACTGCTCACAAAAATGCAGCACAGATATGGGATGGATACTTGCAGTGACACAGAGCTGCAAGATACAGCAATGGCCTACTGTACACAACTATATACTGTTGGGTCACCAAAATGCTGCACTGTAATACTATATATACTGCTCACAAAAATGCAGCACAGATATGGAATGGATACTTGCAGTGACACAGAGCTGCAAGATACAGCAATGGCCTACTGTACACAACTACATACTGTTGGGTCACCAAAATGCTGCACTGTAATACTATATATACTGCTGACAAAAATGCAGCACAGATATGGAATGAATATTTGCAGTGACACAGAGCTGCAAGATACAGCAATGGCCTACTGTACTGTACTACTATAAGTATAATTATATACTGGTGGTCCCCAGTCCCCACAATAAAGCACACTGAGCACTGATATTTGCAGCACACTGAGCACAGATATGGAGCGTTTTCAGACAGAGAACGTAGATATTTTCAGCACACTGAGCACAGATTACGGAGCTTTTCAGGGAGAGAACACAGCCACGTCCTCTCCGTTCAATCTCCAATGCACGAGTGAAAATGGCGGCGACGCGCGACTCTTTATATAAAATACGAATCTCGCGAGAATCCGATAGCGGGATGATGACGTTCGGGCGCGTTCGGGTTAACCGAGCAGGCGGGAAGATCCGAGGCTGCCTCGGAACCGTGTAATATGGGTGAAGTTCAGGGGGGTTCGGATTTCGGAGGACCGAACCCGCTCATCTCTAATTTAAAGTAAACCAACTGCCCACATACAGTGGATGAAACCATTATGTGTCTCCAAACATTTCTCATTATCAAAGAACATGGCTAACAAAATTGTCCCTAGTTGTTATAAGTCAATAGGCTGCATTCTCAGGTTTATTGGTTCAGGACCTTGTATTTCTTGGACTGGACAGGATCTAGGTGTATAGATGAGTGTTTAAAGGAGACTTTCATTACACCTTACACAGCAGTTGAAAACTGTATACTCTGGGTCTGGGGCTGAATCTACACCAAGATATTAGATCTTTAGATACTGTATTTACATTTTTTAATCCAGGACACATATCATCCCTACTCTAATCCTAACCCTAACTCATAACTAACCCCAAACCTCACCCTAACCATAACCCCAATAAGCTTATTAATCCTAAACCTAATCCACTAAACTCTACACAACCTTAATACCCTATCCCAAAACCCTAAACTAACCCTAATACCCTAACCCAAACCTCTAAATTAACCCTAATACGTTAACCCTAAGTGTTTTTCCCTCTTAGTACTAAAAAAAAGGTGGGGGGCCCTATCCCCGTTACTCCATACATACAACACACAAGCCCGACCTGAAAGAGTGCTAGTGTCACAAGTGGCTGAGTTTGTCGATCCGTCAGGTGTGTGCCATGACTGTAGCTAGGTGTGTGCCAGTGGTGACTTGCACACAGCGCAACTGCACTGTGGGCGCACCATCTGGCAGCACCACCCACACGGCTGCTGCCTACTCTCTCACTGCCTCCTGCAGTCTGCCTCCCGCCGCTGCAGTGCTGCCCTGCACGCAGGGGGGGTTTCTGATCTTTTTTTATGTAAAGAAGCTGGAGCTGCGGGCCGCTATTTAAGCCCGGCCCCCTCCAGAATTTGGCTCCACCCCCTTCAAAGAGACGCGAATCGCGGGTTATGCTCTTGTGCTGTGTGCACTTGTGCTGTTGTGCTGCTGTAACCACCTACTGTCTAAATCCATCCACTGGCTGCTGCATCCTATCGCTAGAGCCCATTGCCTGGTTCTCTTCGTGGAGGCACTTGTAAGTGATATTATTCCACAAATACTTATATCTGCCGTAATGTGTAAGAAGTGGACTCTGCTGCTGTGATGTGTAAAAATGGGGACTCTGCAGCCATAATGTGTAAAAAGGAGGACTCTATCTGGCGTATTGTGTAAAAGGGAGCTCTGACGGCCATAAAGTGTAAAATGGGGCTCTACCTTGGCGTAATGTGTGACAGGATTTACCTGGTGTAATGTGTGTAAGTGGCGCTACTGTGCGGCGTAATTTGAATAATGGAGACTACTGTGCAGCGTAATATGAATTTGTATTATTTTGTGGCCATGCCCCTATATTTTTGCCACTGCCCCTATTATAAATATGGGGGGACGCCGATGCTGTTTCTTGCACACAGCGCTAAAATGTCTAGTTACAGCACTGGTGTGTGCTAGCTGATAGAGTAGATGCTCCTGTGATGAGGAAACGAGGAGAACAAACATCGGGGTAAATTTACTAAGATGGGAGTTCTATTTAAGATGGGATGTTGCCCATAGCAACTAATCAGATTCCAGGTATTATCTAATAGAAGGTACTATATAAATGAGAAGTAGAATCTCATTGGTTGCTATGGGCAACCTCCCATCTTAAATAGAACTCCCATCTTAGTAAATTTAGACCATAGTTTCTTCTCATATAATTTTTTTAAGGAAATATCATACAAGAATCAATCCACAGTGAAGAACTCTAAAAGACTTAGGTATAGAATGCAAATGTCCAAAGGTACTGGAGGAACTTGAAGAAAGAATCTAGTTGACTGAATTGGAGAACACTGGAAGAACTTGGAGATTGGTTGTTAATTGTGGCTGAAGAACACTGAAAGAACTTGAGTAATACAGTAGCTGTTTGTTTGGTGTAGCTGAAAGACACTGGAAGAACTTGAATAATGGATGCTTGTCATGGCTGAAGAGTACCGAAAGAACTTGAAAAATGGATGTTTAACTGTCGAGGCTGAAGAACACTGAAGGAACGTGGATAATGAATGTTTAACTGTTGAGGCTGTAGATATAGTCAGAACGTGGGGTCTGCTTCTATGAATAGGGCTCCTGTGGACGCTGTCAGAAATGGCAGACTGTGGTCAGCATGACTGAGGTGACCACTAGCGGCTGTGCAGCAAAAGTAGCTGAGATGACAATTGCATGGAGCTTGCAGAGCTTAGAGATGCTGGAAAAACCACAAGTGAAACCTGTGGGGAGCTCAGAGCTAGAACACCTGCACTGAGGAAGTAACATAAAGCTCTGGCAAGGCTTGAGACTGAACTGACCCCTTTTACCTGAGTAACCAGGCTGTGATTGGCTGGAAGAGGCCAGGAACTAAATCCCATTGGCACACTATGAAATTGGTCTCCAACATGCAAGCTCCCAGCACTGCAGCCACACCAGAGAAAGGGATCTGCAGAGACCGCACAGTTACCCGCTTCCCCACTGCTACAGCATGCCGGCAGCCCCCGCAGACCTCCACCGCAGCACCGCCAGCCAGTGGACCGGCAGCCCCGGAGCACTGCACATCCCTGGAGGTAATTCTCTGGACTCTGACAGCTAGGAATTTAGAAGGTCGCTGCGAGGTGGCATCTGCAGTGGGGTCTGTAGTGTGGACACAAAGAGCTGGTGGTGTGGTGGGTGAGGGTACATTTTTGTGTATGCGCCCTGTGTAGTGCCTATGACATATAACGATGGTGATGAGTTATCATCCAGACTATGGTGGCTTATCTCTCCCGGGCTGTGTGGCACAGGGCTTTCATTTGCATGTTCACATTGCAAGCACTGGCTGATTGCCTTATATAACAGTGACATTACTGGGCTGCCAGGGTAATTTCACAAGCTAGACACTGACTACAACAACCCTGCTATTGTATTGATAGATGTCAGCAGGGCCGGTTCAAGGGCGCTCTGCGCCCCTGGCAGGAAAAGGGGTGTGGCCTAATACAGGGGGCGTGGTCAGTTACGCCCCCTGTACATTGCTAGCGCCGCTTGAATGCTGAGCGGTGCGCGATGACGTCATCGCGCACCGCTCAGCAAAGTAAAGTTACTCTCCACGAAGGGAAACTAGACGCATAGCGTCTAGTTCCCTTCACAGGAGGCGGACGGGGACGGCAGCGGGCAGCGGAGGCGGACGGGGGACACAGCGGGCAGCAGTGGCGGATCTTGCCACGGTGCGGCGCCCTCCGGATGGCGCCAGCGCCCTCCGGAAGGCGGCGCCCCGGGCAAAAGTCCTGCTTGCCCGTGGCAAGATCCGCTACTGGATGTCAGTATAAGCATACAAGGAGACAGGCTCCCCCCACCTTTTTTTTTTTCAAGTACACTATAGGATTTATTTTTTATGGTAGGTGGGAAGTTGACATGACTGCCTTACACATTACACATATATTACAAGTAATTAACATGCACAGTGCGGACAACAGGACTTTGGGGTATGGCTGAGTGTGCATGATGTCATGACATCATGGGGTAGTTGTGCAGTGCTACTCTGGGAATGTTTTGGGCAGGTCTGATTTCTTTGTGGGGGGTGTGGTATGGAAGGTAGATTGTAACTAGGTCGACAGTGTCTAGGTCGACCACTATTGGTTGACAATAACTAGGTCGACAGGGTTTCTAGGTTGACAGGGTCGTTAGGTCGATATGGTCTAGGTCGACACGTCAAAGGGTCGACATGAGTTTTTTATGTTTTTTTGGTGTCGATTTCTCCGTACAGTGACCGGGAACCCCAATTAGTGCACCGTGTCCCCTCGCATGGCTCCTGCTGGCACCAAACGAAAACTGAAGAGCCTGAGCTGTGGGTGGGGTAAGAGGGGAGAGAGGTCCAGTGCATCCTGGGAGCTTGAAAAGCTTTGCTGTTCGGTGTCTGTCCTGGTCTCCACCAAGCATACCCCAAGGTAATCCTGTGGAACTCGAAGTAAAACCGTTAATAAAGGTAAGTTTTACCATAGTTCTTATTATTGATCTAAAAGCACCTGATAGGATGTTATATATTTCTTCTGGACAATTGCTAAATATACTAACATGAGAAAACTAACCAAACAAGCTTCTATGCTAAATCAATATAATACATTTTGCTGAAACCATTTATTCTACCAATGGAATATCCAAATACAGTAGATACTTTCTTTGTGAAACAGTCACTCTTAAACATAGTTGATAAACCACCTACCGTGGTGCAGTGATGCTGAAACAGCTTTTCTAGCAGGTAATAACTAGAGATGAGCGGGTACGGTTCTCTGAGAACTGAACCCCCCCCCCCCCCCCCGAACTTCACTACCCGAGCCAGGATCCGAGCCCGATTCGGGTTTTCCCATCTGATTTGGAAACAAGAACGAGGCAAAACGTCATCATCCCGCTGTCGGATTCTCGTAGGTTTTGGATTCCATATAAGGAGCCGCGCGTCACCGCCATTTTCACTCTGGAATTGGAGAGTGTAGCGAGAGGATGTGTCTCCGTCCTCAGTGTCTGTGCGGGAAGGAAAGTGGGGTGGTGATTCCAGTGCTGTCTTGTGCTGCTCAGTCCAGTGTCCTCTGCTGCCATATGTCCAGTGTAGCTGTGTTGCTCTGCATCAGTACAGTGGCAGTGTCTTGTGCTGCATCTGTCCAGTCACAGTGGTGGTGTCCTCTCCTGCCATATGTCCAGTGCTGCTGTATAAGTCCAGTCCTGTGGTGCTGTGTTGTGCTGCATCAGTCCAGTGTAGTGTCTTGTGCTGCATCACTCCAGTCACAGTGGTGGTGTCCTCTGCTGCCATATGTCCAGTGCTGCTGTATAAGTCCAGTCCAGTGGTGCTGTGTTGTGCTGCATCAGTACAGTGGTGGTGTCTTGTGCTGCATCGTCCAGTCACAGTGGTGGTGTTCTCTGCTGCCATATGTCCAGTGCTGCTGTATAAATCCAGTCCATTGCAGTGGTGCTGTATTGTCCTGCATCAGTCCAGTGGTGGTGTCCCTGTGCTGCCGTATAAGTCCAGTGATACTGCCATATATGTCCAGTGATACTGCCGTATATGTTCAGTGATATTGCCGTATAAGTCCAGTGATACTGGCATGTAAATCCAGTGGTACTGGCGTATAAATCCAGTCCAGTGATACTGCCGTATATGTCCAGTGATACTGCCGTATATGTCCAGTGGTACTGCCGTATAAATCAAGTCCAGTGATACTGCCGTATATGTCCAGTGGTACTGCCATATAATTCCAGTGATACTGCCGTATATGTCCAGTGCTACTGCTGTATAAATCCAGTGGTACTGGCGTATAAATCCACTCCAGTGATACTGCCGTATATGTCCAGTGGTACTGCCGTATAAATCCAGCGGTACTGGCGTATAAATCCTGTCCAGTGATACTGCCGTATAAGTCCACTGATACTGCTATATATGTCCAGTGGTACTGCTGCAAATGTCCAGTGGTACTGCCATATAAATCCAGTTCAGTGATACTGCCGTATATGTCCAGTGGTACTGCCATCTAATTCCAGCGATACTGCCTTATATGTCCAGTGGTACTGCCGTATAAACCCAGTGGTACTGGCTTATAAATCCAATCCATTGATAGTGCCGTATATGTCCAGTGGTACTGCCATATAAATCCAATGATACTGCCATATAAATCCAGTCCAGTGGTACTGCCGTATAAGCCCAATGGTACTGCCGTATAATTCCAGTGATACTGCCGTATAATTCCAGTGGTACTGCTGTATAAGTCCAGTGGTACTGCCGTATAAGTCCAGTGGTACTGCCACATAAATCCAGTCCACTGGTACTGCCGTAAAATTTCAGTAGTACTGCTGTATAATTCCAGTGATATGGTCGTATACTTCCAGTGATACTGTCATATAAGTCCAGTGATATTGCCGTATAATTCCAGTGGTACTGGCATATAAATCCAGTGGTACTGCCATATAATTCAAGTGATACTGCCGTATAAGTCCAGTGGTACTGCCATATAAGTCCAGTGGTACTGTCATATAAGACCAGTCCAGTGGTGCTGTCTTGCGCTGCATCAGTCCAGTGGTGGTGTCTTGTGTTGCCATAAGTCCAGTGGTGGTGTCCTGTGCTGTATATTATTTTTTACTCCAAATAAAAAGGTTATATACATTACTTATATTGTTATCCAAATAATTTTTACACGGTTTGCCGTGTGTCATGTAGGGGTACGCTCGCCTGTGCTGCATATTATTATAATAGCTCCAAATAAAAGGGTTCTTATTATCCAAATTAATTTTACAGGCTTTGCAGTGTGTGTGTGTGTGTGTGTGTGTGTGTGTGTGTGTGTGTTTGCAGTGTGTGTGTGTGTGTGTGTGTGTGTGTGTGTGGTTTAGGGGTATGCTCTCCTGTGCCACCAATATTGTGCGTGTATTACATAGGTACTCAAACTCGGTCCTCAGGACCCCACACAGTGCATGTTTTGCAGGTAACCCAGCAGCTGCACAGGCGTATTCAACTATTCATTACTCACTGACACATTTTAAAAGGTTCACAGGTGGAGCTAATTATTTCACTTGTGATTCTGTGAGGAGACCTGCAAAACATGCACTGTGTGGGGTCCTGAGGACCGCGTTTGAGAACCTGTGGTGTATTACATCTGGGCAAATTCCAGCACGTTCCATGTTGTTTGTGCCGCATGCTTGTGTTGCTTAGCTTAGCCATCCAGCTACCTATTTGTACCTCTTTTTCTTCTTAGCATGATGTGCTGTTTGGGCCCTTTTTAAAAAAAAACTGCCATCCTGTCTGACACTGCAGTGCCACTCCCAGATGGGCCAGGTGTTTGTGCCGCACACTTGTGTCGCTTAGCTTAGTCATACAGCCACCTCGGTGCAACCTTGTGGCCTAAAAACAATATTGTGAGGTGTTCAGAATAGACTGGAAATTAGTGGAATGAATGTTATTGAGGTTAATAATACCGTAGGATCAAAATTACCCCCAAATTCTGTGATTTTAGCTGGTTTTATGTTTTTTCAAAAAATCATAAAGATCCAAAACCAAAACACGAAAGGGTGGTTTTGGCAAAACCAATCCAGATCCAAAACACGAGCATGGAACCAGAACCAAAACCAAAACACAAAATTGCCCGCCGCACATCTCTACTATTAACCAGGTCTCTCATGTGAGCTAAGCAGGAGACGTATGTATCCAACCATGTCAGCCTACACAGTAAAGACATGATGGCCCCTGCCAGGGGCAAACGCAGGATTTCTAGAGGTGGGTTTCAAATGCTTGATTTTAGATCAAGAGGGGCCATCCCACGAAGAGAGCATAATTAGCACTTACCAGCTATTGCTTCCCACAAAGTACAATCTACAGTATATAATTCTTCAGACATTTACAGGACCAACAATCACAGTAAGCCATTAGATTCACCCACATTTGTGTATGACAGGTGAAGCTCTGCTTCCCCTGCCTACCCTGTCTGCACGTCACTGGTATTCATTACATGCGGACACATTTTAAAAGATTCACAAGCGGTGCTAATTATTTCATTTGTAATACTGAAGAGATCCTTAAAACATACAGCTCTAGTAAAATTATAAATATATTAATGCTATTGTGGTCATGGTGTGAGCTGTGGGGGGGGAGGGGGGTTTTCTAGGCAACCAAACCCCCGCCCCCTGCGTTTGTCTATGCCTGCACATGCTTGGCAACCATCTTGGAATAGGGCATGAAGCATCACTGGAGGACAGGCAGACTAGAGTCTGCACAGCAGCGCACCCCTCTTTCAACAATGCAAAGCAGTTATAATGAGAAACAGCATATGCTATAGGCAACAGTTAAATGGAAAGATAGTTATAGAGAGCAGTTATATACAGAGATAGAAAAAGTTATAAGGAGCAGTTATGTGGAGAGACAACATATGTTATAGGAAGCAGTTCATGGTAAGATAAGTTAAGTGTACTGTAGCCAGTGCTGAAAGTAGAGTGATACGTGGTGGTACGGTGTACCATTAGTAGGAAATATGGTGGTGAGGGGCGTGGCTTGCCAACTAATCCAGGCAGACATGTGGAACTGGGGCTCCTGCCTTGATTGCCTTAAAGTCCCTCTCCTACTGCCTTTACTTGGACCTGGGGTGCCCTCCCTACCTATTGGGGTCCCCCCCGCACTGGGTGTTGTGGTCTGCGGAGCCGGCAGACACCTCCTGCGTCTGTGCGGGTTGTGGCCTGGCAGCGCAGGGGAAGCCGGGACCTTGATTGCTTCCTTCAGTGACCGGGACTCGGGCCGCGGACACCCCTCCCTTCTTCCCCGCGCTGACGTTACTGCGGAGGTCTCCTGCCCTGCTGCCGCTGGAGGAGGTGAGTGCGGCTTGCAGCTCCGTCGCTGACCGCGAGTGAGGGAGAGACCCGCTGACGGCCTCCGCTGCTGCTCGGCGCCCGGGCGGGGGTTCCCTCTGCTGCATCCCTCCTGCTTGTCAGCGCGGCTGGCGGGTTTCCGAGGCACAGCGCACTCGCACAGGAGCCGGGGCTCTCCAAACCAGCTGCCGGGAGTGCACAGGATCGTGGAGTAGCCTGAAGGTGCAGGGCTGTGACAGCCTATTTCTCTAACGTCCTAAGTGGATGCTGGGACTCCGTAAGGACCATGGGGAATAGCGGCTCCGCAGGAGACTGGGCACAAAAGTAAAAGCTTGAACTAGCTGGTGTGCACTGGCTCCTCCCCCTATGACCCTCCTCCAAGCCTCAGTTAGATTTTTGTGCCCGAACGAGAAGGGTGCATGCTAGGTGGCTCTCCTGAGCTGCTTAGAGTAAAAGTTTATTTTAGGTTTTTTATTTTCAGTGAGTCCTGCTGGCAACAGGCTCACTGCATCGTGGGACTAAGGGGAGAAGAAACGAACTCACCTGCGTGCAGAGTGGATTGGGTTTCTTAGGCTACTGGACATTAGCTCCAGAGGGACGATCACAGGTTCAGCCTGGATGGGTCCCGGAGCCGCGCCGCCGGCCCCCTTACAGAGCCAGAAGAACGAAGAGGTCCGGTGAAATCGGTGGCAGAAGACGTTCCTGTCTTCAACTAAGGTAGCGCACAGCACTGCAGCTGTGCGCCATTGCTCTCAGCACACTTCACACTCCGGTCACTGAGGGTGCAGGGCGCTGGGGGTAGCGCCCTGAGACGCAATAAAAAACAGAAATACCTTAGGATGGCAAAAGAAATACATCACATATAGCTCCTGGGCTATATGGATGTATTTAACCCCTGCCAGTTTTCCAGAAAAAAGCGGGAGATAAGGCCGTCGTGAAGGGGCGGAGCCTATCTCCTCAGCACACAAGCGCCATTTTCCCTCACAGTTCCGCTGGAAGGACGGCTCCCTGACTCTCCCCTGCAGTCCCTACAGAATCAGGGTAAAAACGAGAGAGGGGGGGCACTATTGGCAGCTAAATTATAAACAGCAGCTATAAAGGGAGTAACACTTATATAAGGTTATCCCTATATATATATAGCGCTCTGGTGTGTGCTGGCAAACTCTCCCTCTGTCTCCCCAAAGGGCTAGTGGGGTCCTGTCCTCTATCAGAGCATTCCCTGTGTGTGTGCTGGGTGTCGGTACGATTGTGTCGACATGTATGAGGAGGAAAATGATGTGGAAGCAGAGCAATTGCCTGTATTAGTGATGTCACCCCCTAGGGAGTCGACACCTGACTGGATGGTTGTATTTAAAGAACTACGTGACAATGTCAGCACTTTACAAAAAACTGTTGACGACATGAGACAGCCAACAAATCAATTAGTGCCTATCCAGGCGTCTCAGACACCGTCAGGGGCGATAAAACGCCCGTTACCTCAGTGGGTCGACACAGACCCAGACACGGATACTGAGTCCAGTGTCGACGGTGAGGAGACAAACGTAATGTCCAGTAGGGCCACACGTTACATGATCACGGCAATGAAGGAGGCATTGAACATTTCTGACACTACAAGTACCACAAAGAAGGGTATTATGTGGGGAGTGAAAAAACTACCAGTAGCTTTTCCTGAGTCAGATGAATTAAATGAGGTGTGTGATAAAGCGTGGGTTTCCCCCGATAAAAAAGTGCTAATCTCTAATAAATTATTGGCACTATACCCTTTCCCGCCAGAGGTTAGGGTGCGTTGGGAAACACCCCCTAAAGTAGATAAAGCGCTCACACGTTTATCTAAACAAGTAGCGTTACCGTCTCCTGATACGGCCGCCCTCAAAGAACCAGCGGATAGAAGGCTGGAAAATATCCTGAAGGGTATATACACACATACTGGTGTTATACTGCGACCAGCAATCGCATCAGCCTGGATGTGCAGTGCTGGAGTGGCGTGGTCGGATTCCCTGACTGAAAATATTGATACCCTGGATAGGGACAGTATATTACTAACTATAGAGCATTTGAAGGATGCATTACTATATATGCGTGATGCACAGAGGGATATTTGCACCCTGGCATCAAGAGTGAGTGCTATGTCCATTTCTGCCAGAAGAGCGTTATGGACGCGACAGTGGTCAGGGGATGCGGATTCCAAACGACATATGGAAGTATTGCCGTTTAAAGGAGAGGAGTTATTTGGGGCCGGTCTATCGGACCTGGTGGCCACGGCAACGGCCGGAAAGTCCACCTTTTTACCCCAGGTCACCTCTCAGCAGAAAAAGACACCGTCTTTTCAAACTCAGTCCTTTCGTTCCCATAAGTACAGGCGGGCAAAAGGCCACTCATTTCTGCCCCGGGGCAGAGGAAGAGGAAAAAGACTGCACCAGGCAGCCTCTTCCCAGGAGCAGAAGCCCTCCTCTGCTTCTGCCAAGTCTTCAGCATGACGCTGGGGCTTTACAAGCGGACTCGGACACGGTGGGGGCCCGTCTCAAAAATTTCAACGCGCAGTGGGCTCACTCGCAAGTGGACCCCTGGATTCTGCAGGTAGTATCACAGGGATACAAACTGGAATTCGAGACGTCTCCCCCTCGCCGGTTCCTGAAGTCTGCTCTACCAAAGTCTCCCTCCGACAGGGAGGCAGTTTTGGAAGCCATTCACAAGCTGTATTCCCAGCAGGTGATAATCAAGGTACCTCTCCTACAACAGGGAAAGGGGTATTATTCCACGCTGTTTGTGGTACCGAAGCCGGACGGCTCGGTGAGACCAATTTTAAATCTAAAATCCTTGAACACTTACATAAAGAGGTTCAAATTCAAGATGGAGTCACTCAGAGCAGTGATAGCAAACCTGGAAGAAGGGGACTATATGGTGTCTCTGGACATCAAAGATGCTTATCTCCACGTCCCAATCTACCCTTCTCACCAAGGGTACCTCAGGTTTGTAGTACAAAACTGTCATTATCAGTTTCAGACGCTGCCGTTTGGGTTGTCCACGGCACCTCGGGTCTTTACCAAGGTAATGGCCGAAATGATGATTCTTCTTCGAAGAAAAGGCGTTTTAATTATCCCTTACTTGGACGATCTCCTGATAAGGGCAAGGTCCAGGGAACAGTTAGAAGTCGGAGTAGCACTATCTCAGTTAGTGTTACGTCAGCACGGGTGGATCCTAAATATTCCAAAATCGCAGCTGATTCCAACGACACGTCTCCTGTTTCTAGGAATGATTCTGGACACAGTCCAGAAAAAGATGTTTCTCCCAGAGGAGAAGGCCAGGGAGTTATCCGAGCTAGTCAGGAATCTCCTAAAACCAGGCCAGGTGTCAGTGCATCAGTGCACGAGGGTCCTGGGAAAAATGGTGGCTTCTTACGAAGCGATTCCATTTGGAAGATTCCATGCAAGAACGTTTCAGTGGGATCTTCTGGACAAATGGTCCGGATCGCATCTTCAGATGCATCAGCGGATAACCCTGTCGCCAAGGACAAGGGTGTCTCTTCTGTGGTGGCTGCAGAGTGCTCATCTACTAGAGGGCCGCAGATTCGGCATTCAGGATTGGATCCTGGTGACCACAGATGCCAGCCTGAGAGGCTGGGGAGCAGTCACACAGGGACAAAATTTCCAGGGCTTGTGGTCAAGCATGGAAACATCTCTTCATATAAACATTCTGGAACTAAGGGCCATTTACAATGCCCTAAGTCAAGCAAAACCCCTGCTTCAGGGTCAGGCGGTATTGATCCAATCGGAAAACATCACGTCAGTCGCCCACGTAAACTGACAGGGCGGCACGAGAAGCAGGAGGGCGATGGCAGAAGCTGCAAGGATTCTTCGCTGGGCGGAGAATCATGTGATAGCACTGTCAGCAGTGTTCATTCCGGGAGTGGACAACTGGGAAGCGGACTTCCTCAGCAGGCACGACCTTCACCCGGGGGAGTGGGGACTTCATCCAGAAGTCTTCCAAGAGATGGTAAACCGTTGGGAAAAACCAAAGGTGGACATGATGGCGTCCCGTCTCAACAAAAAACTGGGCAGATATTGCGCCAGGTCAAGGGACCCTCAGGCAATAGCGGTGGACGCTCTGGTAACACCATGGGTGTACCAGTCAGTGTATGTGTTCCCTCCTCTGCCTCTCATACCAAAAGTACTGAGAATCATAAAAAGGAGAGGAGTAAGAACTATACTCGTGGTTCCGGATTGGCCAAGAAGGACTTGGTACCCGGAACTTCAAGAGATGCTCACGGAGGACCCGTGGCCTCTACCTCTAAGAAAGGACCTGCTCCAGCAGGGACCTTGTCTGTTCCAAGACTTACCGCGGCTGCGTTTGACGGCATGGCGGTTGAACGCCGGATCCTGAAGGAAAAAGGCATTCCTGAAGAAGTCATCCCTACCCTGATAAAGGCCAGGAAGGATGTAACCGCAAAACATTATCACCGCATTTGGCGAAAATATGTTGCGTGGTGTGAGGCCAAAGAGGCCCCTACAGAGGAATTTCAACTGGGTCGCTTCCTACATTTCCTGCAAACAGGACTGTCTATGGGCCTAAAATTAGGGTCCATTAAAGTTCAAATTTCGGCCCTGTCGATTTTCTTCCAAAAAGAACTGGCTTCAGTGCCTGAAGTCCAGACGTTTGTCAAAGGGGTACTGCATATACAGCCTCCTTTTGTGCCCCCGGTGGCACCTTGGGATCTCAATGTGGTTTTGGGGTTCCTAAAATCACATTGGTTTGAACCACTCACCACTGTGGAATTAAAATATCTCACATGGAAGGTGGTAATGCTGTTAGCCCTGGCTTCAGCCAGGCGTGTCTCAGAATTGGCGGCTTTATCTTATAAAAGCCCTTACCTGATTTTTCACACGGATAGGGCAGAATTGAGGACTCGTCCTCAATTTCTCCCAAAGGTGGTTTCAGCGTTTCACGTGAACCAGCCTATTGTGGTGCCTGCGGCTACTAGGGACTTGGAGGACTCCAAGTTACTGGACGTAGTCAGGGCCCTCAAAATATATATTTCCAGGACGGCTGGAGTCAGGAAATCTGACTCGCTGTTTATCCTGTATGCACCCAACAAGCTGGGTGCTCCTGCTTCTAAGCAGACGATTGCTCGTTGGATTTGTAGTACAATTCAGCTTGCGCATTCTGTGGCAGGCCTGCCACAGCCAAAATCTGTAAAAGCCCATTCCACAAGGAAGGTGGGCTCATCTTGGGCGGCTGCCCGAGGGGTCTTGGCTTTACAACTTTGCCGAGCAGCTACTTGGTCAGGGGCAAACACGTTTGCTAAATTCTACAAATTTGATACCCTGGCTGAGGAGGACCTGGAGTTCTCTCATTCGGTGCTGCAGAGTCATCCGCACTCTCCCGCCCGTTTGGGAGCTTTGGTATAATCCCCATGGTCCTTACGGAGTCCCAGCATCCACTTAGGACGTTAGAGAAAATAAGAATTTACTTACCGATAATTCTATTTCTCATAGTCCGTAGTGGATGCTGGGCGCCCATCCCAAGTGCGGATTGTCTGCAATACTTGTATATAGTTATTGTTACAAAATTCGGGTTATTATTGTTGTGAGCCATCTTTTCAGAGGCTCCTTCGTTTATCATACTGTTAACTGGGTTCAGATCACAGGTTGTACGGTGTGATTGGTGTGGCTGGTATGAGTCTTACCCGGGATTCAATATCCTTCCTTATTATGTACGCTCGTCCGGGCACAGTATCCTAACTGAGGCTTGGAGGAGGGTCATAGGGGGAGGAGCCAGTGCACACCAGCTAGTTCAAGCTTTTACTTTTGTGCCCAGTCTCCTGTGGAGCCGCTATTCCCCATGGTCCTTACGGAGTCCCAGCATCCACTACGGACTATGAGAAATAGAATTATCGGTAAGTAAATTCTTATTTTCTTCACTGTCCCTGACTGTATTTAATTTTGTGTTTCTGGGCTGACTGGGGCTGGCTGCCATCAGGGGTGTTAGGGGATATACTGGACTGCCTGCAACCTTCTATATTTAACCTGGGGTGCATATCCCACGCATATGGTTTATTGCAGTACCCTCTGACCTGGCTCACATTATATCCTTGCTTGAGCCCCTGCGCATATTGCTTGTCCCCGGAGGTTGCTGCAGGGTACCCCGGTCTCTGGCTGGTCCGTGACTGGGGCTCACTACCTCCTGCCCCCTATTGGGCGATTCCTAGGGATCCCTGATACACTCTGCTACAGGGGTGCGTTGGAAAGTAGAAGCGGAAGCTCCAACTCTGTATTACAGCCGCTACAGCAGCAATATACTGTCTTCGTCTTCACCGCCTCCACGTCCAGGCCCTGGTGCTCCTCGTGGCCGTGATGGTATCTGGATGAATAGCACCCCACGGTCGGCCTGACCGCTTCATAGCTCTCCTGTGTCAACTACTACTCTTTACCTCCCTGCTCCTTTCCCCTTTATTTTACATCTTTACCGGAGAAGATAGACCTCTCCCCCACCCACTTTCATTATGTCACAAAGGAACAAGAAGGCTCCCCAAGCACCCACAAATTTTTTTGGCGGCAAGACTAAGGGTTCCCAGAGCCTGGCACACTCTCCGGAGTCTCCTTCATCCCCGCAATCTTCGGAGTTGGGTATTGACCCTCAGATACAGGCAGTGATGTCTGGCCTCTTGGAGGGCGTGCAAACAGCCTTCAAACAGGAACTGTCCAAGACGGTCCTGGATTTCAAATCAGAGATTGCCTCGGTTGGAAATCGTACAGATGCCTTGGAGACTAAGACCGACGATTTATGCCGCTCGCAACTGCGTCTAGACCACGAGCTCTCAAGGCTCCACGCTGAAGTGGAGACCCTGAAGAAGCGCCAAGAAGACCAAGAGAACCGGTACCGTCGCAATAATTTGCGGATACGTAATGTGGCGGAATCAGTTCAGAGCTCCACGTTGCCCTCCTTCTTGAAAGACATTTTCCAGCATTTGGTCCCGGATTTGTCTGATGAGGATTGCCTCTTTGATAGATCACACACGGCTTTGCGGGCCAAACCGTCAACATCCCAGCCTCCCCGGGACATTATAGCTCGTCTCCATTATTACCGCTCGAAAGAAAAGATAATTGCCTCCTTCCGGGACTCCTCTGACATAGTCTTCCGAGGCATGCAGTTGCAGATTTACCAAGACCTGGCACCCTCGACCATCCAGAAGCGGCGGGACCTCCAGCCGATTACTAGGCTTCTACGCCAGCACCAGATCCGATATCGCTGGGGATTCCCCTTCCAATTACAGTTCTCTCTTAAAGGCCCAATTATGCAATTAAAACCTTGCCACAAGGGCAGGAACTGCTTCACAAGCTTGGTCTCCTCCCAGAATCATTGTCCTCTTCTGTGGACCCATCAGCTTCTCCGAAATCACAACGACCCTGTCCGCCCCAGCCGGACTGGACGAGAGTGTCTCGTCATGGGGACGAAGATGGTGCTCCCCCCTGATCTCCCACCGTTTCCTCTCCCATTGTTTTCATTGTGCCATTGCATCTATCTGCTGGAGGCCCCCCTGGACTAGACTGTTGGTCCTTTATTCTTCGGACCTCCTTGTGTATGTTTTTTTTCTTTTTTTTCTTTCTTTGTTGACCTGATATAATGCTGTTAATGTTATATATCCACTGATAACAGATTTTTGGAACGCTGAGGGCCCCCTCGGAGCAGGTTGACTTGGTCCCTGCTCCGTGGACCCCCTTGGTTTATCTCAGGCACTCTGTATGATGGTCCTGCGGATGCTTCACCCATTACGTTTCTAACTGTTTACTGGTCATTTTGTGGTTTGGTCCTTTGTTACTTAGCCTACTGTACGGACCACATACTGCTGCTTCACTGCCCCCTTTGATGCCCCCCTCCCCTTCCCTTCCTTCCCAACTCTCCCCTCAACCTCCTTTTTTTTCCCTCTCTCTTCCCCCCTCTCTTTCTCTCCCCTCTCCCTCCCCCTTCCCTCCCTTCCTGACACAGGTTTGTCTTCATGTCGCATACTTTTTCGGCCTCGGCCATTTTGTTCTAGGTTAGGCCGCCAACCTGCTGTGTTGGTGCATGCCACTACCCCCATGCTCCCTTATTTGAATACTTTATTGATTGTATTTTTCCTTTGTTTGGCGGTCCTGTTACGGGCCCCGTTGTTACAGGGTTTCTGCCCGAGTGGGCTTTTTCTTCTCTCTTCTTGCTCCTCCTTGCTTTCCTTCTGTGGCCTTCTTTTCCCTCAAATCCTTTTTCTCCCATTGTCCTTGTGGTGGGTTCCGGGTATCCATTTTATTGGCCATCGCTCATTTATGGGTAGCTTGACCTCGGGAGGCCTTTGTTTTTATACCCCCTTTTTTATGATTCTAAATGAGATATTGTTCCCCAGGCCACCATGCCCCTAAAGATATTATCCGTTAATGTAAACGGCCTCAATTCCCCTAAAAAACGGACGGTGCTCCTGAGTGCCTGTAGACGTGAGAAGGCTGACATAGTTTTTCTCCAAGAAACTCACCTTACGGGCTCCCATACTCAACTCCGTGGTAAGCAATTTACACAAACTTTCTTCGCCTCAGCGGACTGTAAAAAATGTGGGGTTGCAATTTTAATTAATCGTCACATTCCATTTACACATAGCAAAACTGTGGCGGATCCAGACTGTCGATACTTGATGGTTATTGGTACACTCTGTTCTGAAATCCTGACACTTATCTCTGTATACGCTCCTAACCAAGATCAACCTCAGTTTTCCCACTCCCTTTTCCGTCACATTGGCAAAGTTGCACAGGGTCACATCGTATTGGGTGGTGATTTTAATACTATTCTTGACCCCATATTAGATAGGACTGGCCCCCCCCTTGCCTCTAGAGCCTCATACACGCTCGCAGCCTCCCTTAAATTTCACGATCTCCGAGACTCGTGGCGTCTCACCCACTATTCAGCCCCACACCAGCACTACACCCGGATTGATATGCTACACATCTCTTCCTCCATTGCCTCTAGAATTACTGATGCGTCTTGTACTGACCATTCTGGTGTTTATATTCTCATTGACCTGTATCATTCTGCACACACGGTTCGCAAATGGCGATTCGATGAATCCCTGTCGCTTAACCCGTCAGTCTCCGCAGAAACACAACTGGCGATAGAACAATACTTCGCTGAAAATATCACACCTGACATCTCTTCTGGTATAATTTGGGAGGCTCATAAGGCCACCTTGAAGGGTCTTCTTATGGCACGGACCTCCTCGCTTCGCAAAAAAGCGACGCAGGAGATACACTTGCTAGAATCGCAACTTGCTTTCCTAGCCACCCAACATAAGTCAAATCCCTGCCTGCTTTACATGCACAACTGACTAACTTACAAGGCCAATTGAACGCGCTTTTGTCCCGTCGTGCGGCTTTTATTCTTTGTAAAATGAATCAGAAGTTCTATGATAAAGCGGACAAATTTGATTCTCTACTGGCGAATAAACTGCGACGTAAACATGCGAGTGGCGCAATTGACAAATTGTATTCCCGAACCTTGGGTGATCTCGCATATGACCCTAAACAAATGGTCGAAGAGTTTAAGGACTACTACAGCTCTCTCTATAATTTGCCGACCCTGGGAGACTACGCTCCTACCTGTCCTCGACCCCTCTCCCAAGTATCTCCACAGGCCAATTAGATAAACTGAATCGGGATATCTCAGAAGAGGAGACGTTAACAGCCGTGAAGTCTATGCGGCCCTCAGCTGCCCCCGGCCCTGACAGTTTCACGGCGCACTATTACAAACACTTCGCTAAAGTTTTGGCCCCTCACCTTACCGCCCTCTTTAACCAGATCTTGGGGGGCGCATCCTTCGCTCCGGCAACCACTCAAGCTGATATTTTTGTGATCCCAAAACCTGACAGAGACCCCACCCAGTGCGGCAATTATAGGCCTATTTCACTGCTCAATATCGATTTGAAAATTTACGCCAAAATCCTAGCTTTGAGATTGGCCCCCCTTCTTTCTATATTAGTACATCCCGATCAGGTCGGATTTATTCCAGGCCGTCAGGCATCGGATAATACTAGAAGGGCCATTGATATTATCCACTCTATCCATCGGCATAAGTCCTCTTCCCTGTTATTAGCTTTGGATGCAGAGAAGGCGTTTGATCACATTTTGTGGCCTTTCGCCTTCTCCGTTCTTCAACGCATGGCCTTTTCCGGTAATTTTTATGATGGTTTCTCAGCATGTATCGCAACTCCTCAGCACGGGTCTCTGTCAATGGGGTCACTTCCTCGAGCTTTGAGATATTTAATGGGACCAGACAAGGATGCCCGCTCTCACCCTTGATTTTTGCCCTCGTCATAGAGCCTTTAGCGGCCAGGGTTCGTCTCAACCCGAATATCAAGGGGGTTCAAATCGGCCAGGCGGAATAGAAAATTGCACTTTATGCTGACGATGTATTGGTTTCTCTTACTAACCCAACATCCTCACTTCCTCCTCTCCTCTCTGAGATAGACCTATATTAACAATACTCTTGTTATAAGATTAATACTACTAAAACAGAAGTACTTGATTTTTATATTACCCCTGCGACACAACTTGAATCGACATTCCCATTCTTCTGGCATAACCGTAAAATTACATACCTAGGAATTTACCTTACCCACAGACACCACCAACTTTTTCAGGCGAACTTTCCATGACTTTTAGACCAAATTCGTTCGGATCTCCAAACCTGGTACTCCTATTTCATTTCATGGATTGGACGTGCCAATTCTGTAAAGATGAATATCCTCCCTAGGCTTATATACCTTTTCCAAGCGCTCCCGATCTATATTCCCTCCTACGTCTTTAAATTCTTGCAGCACCAAACTTCCCGATTCGTCTGGGCCAATAAACACCCTTGAATGAAACTCTCGTTGTTACAACAGCCTTCTTGGTGCGGAGGCTTAGGCACACCCAATTTTAAATACTATTACTATGCAGCTCAAATAGCCTCCTGTGTTCAGTGGTGTGGTTTTGGGACGGACAAGGTTTGGATAACTATTGAGGCCGGTGAGCTGGGACTCTCCACACTTTCTTCCCTCTTATGGCTTCCGAGATCCGCCCGTCCTCGTGCCACCTCACTTCACCCAGTGGTGGCCCGCTCTCTGTGTATTTGGGATCTCGTGCTGAGGAAATTACAATTGGCCCCTAACCCATCTCCCCTTATACCTCTGTTCCATAACCCTGCCTTCCCTCTGGGTATGGTTAAATCTGCTTTCTCTTACGTCCTAGAGGATGCTGGGGACTCCGTAAGGACCATGGGGAATAGACGGGCTCCACAGGAGACATGGGCACTAAAAAGAACTTTAGGTATGGGTGTGCACTGGCTCCTCCCTCTATGCCCCTCCTCCAGACCTCAGTTTAATACTGTGCCCAGAGGAGACTGGGTGCACTACAGGGAGCTCTCCTGACCTTCCTGAAAAGAAAGTATTTTGTTAGGTTTTTTATTTTCAGGGAGACCTGCTGGCAACAGGCTCCCTGCATCGTGGGACTGAGGAGAGAGAAGCAGACCTACTTAAATGCTAGGCTCTGCTTCTTAGGCTACTGGACACCATTAGCTCCAGAGGGAGTCAGAACGCAGGTCTTCCCTAGCGGTTCGTCCCGGAGCGGCGCCGCCCTCCTCGCAGAGCCGGAAGATAGAAGCCGGGTGAGTATAGGAAGGCAGAAGACTTCACAGGCGGCAGAAGACTTCAGAGCTTCGGAGAGGTAATGCGCACCGGTAACGCTGCGCGCCATTGTTCCCACAACACACACAGCGCACACTGTGGGGTGCAGGGCGCGCGCGCGGGGGGGGCGCCCTGGGCTGCAATGTAGACCTCAGCACTGGCTTTTAGGAATATAATTACTCAGTTTGATATTATTTCAGAGCCCCCGCCAGTTTAAAGTAAGAGCGGGACCGAAGCCCGCCACTGAAGGGGCGGGGCTTCTCCCTCAGCACTCACCAGCGCCATTTTCTCCTCAAGCACACGCTGAGAAGCTGGCTCCCCGGACTCTTCCCTGCTGATCACCGGTGACAGAGGGTTTTAAAGAAGGGCGGGGTACATAATTGGGCACAGTGAATAGCGCTGTATCTGGTTAATATTTTTTCTTTTTCCAAAGATTATTGGCGCTGGGTGTGTGCTGGCATACTCTCTCTCTGTCTCTCCAAAGGGCCTTGTGGGGGAACTGTCTCCAGATAGAGCTTTCCCTGAGTGTGTGGTGTGTCAGTACGTGCGTGTCGGCATGTCTGAAGCGGAAGGCTCTCCAAGGGAGGAGGTGGAGAGCATGAGTGTGGTGTCACCGTCGGCAACGCCGACACATGACTGGATGGATATGTGGAATATTTTAAATGCAAATGTGAATTTATTGCACAAACGTTTGGACAAAGCAGAGTCCAGGGACAACACAGAGGGTCATACCCTGCCTTTCCCTATGTCACAGGGACCTTCTGGGTCTCAAAAGCGTCCGCTTTCTCAGTTAGTTGACACAGATACCGACACAGAGTCTGACTCTAGTGTCGATTATGATGATGCGAGGTTGCAGCCAAAATTGGCAAAGAGTATTCATTATATGATTATTGCTATAAAGGATGTGCTGCATATTATAGATGACCCCGTGGTGCCTAATCCTAAGATCCACATGTTTAAAGAAAAGAAACCTGAGGTTACTTTTCCACCGTCTTTTGAATTGAATGAGTTATTTGAAAGTGCTTGGGGAACTCCAGATAAGAAGCTGCAGATTCCCAAAAGGATTCTTATGGCGTATCCTTTCCCTATCAAGGACAGGATACGGTGGGAATCCTCCCCAGGGTGGACAAGGCGTTGACGCGACTTTCCAAAAAGGTGACGCTGCCGTCTCAGGATACAGCGGCCCTCAGGGATCCTGCTGACCGCAAGCAGGAAACTACCTTGAAGTCAATTTACACACATACCGGTACATTATTCAGACCGGCAATAGCGTCGGCTGGGTTTGTAGCGCTGTACTAGTGTGGACCGATACCTTATCTGCTGATATGGATGCGATGGATAAGGAAACTATTTTATTGACCCTGGGACATATTAAGGATGCGGTCCTTTATATGAGAGAGGCTCAAAGGGATATAGGCATACTGGGGTCCAGAGCAAACGCTATGGCGATTTCTGCCAGGCAGGCACTGTGGACCCGACAGTGGTCGGGTGATGCCGACTCAAAACGGCATATGGAGGTTTTGCCGTACAAGGGTGAGGAATTGTTTGGGGAAGGTCTCGCGGACCTAGTTTCCACAGCTACTGCTGGTAAATCAACTTTTTTACCTTATGTTTCCTCACTGCCTAAGAAAGCGCCACATTATCAGATGCAGTCCTTTCGGCCGCATAAATCCAAGAGAGCTCGGGGATCTTCCTTACTTGCCAGAGGTAAGGGCAAGGAGAAAAAGCTGCCAGCTACAGCCAGTTCCCAGGAACAGAAGTCCTCCCCGGCTTCTACTAAATCCATCGCATGACGCTGGGGCTCCGCTGGGGGAGTCCGCTCCAGTGGCGGCACGTCTTCGTCTTTTCAGCCAAGTCTGGGTTCACTCTCAGGTGGATCCCTGGGCAATAGACATTGTTTCCCAGGGGTACAAGCTGGAATTCGAAGAGGTGCCTCCTCGCCGGTTTTTCAAATCGGCACTGCCGACTTCTTCCCCAGAGAGGGAGGTAGTTTTGGCAGCAATTCAAAAATTGTGTCTCCAACAAGTGGTGGTCAAGGTTCCCCTGCTGCAGCAGGGGATGGGCTTTTACTCAACCCTGTTTGTGGTCCCGAAACCGGACGGTTCGGTCAGACCAATTCTAAATTTAAAAATCCTTAAAGCTATACTTAAAGAGGTTCAAGTTCAAGATGGAGTCGCTCAGGGCGGTCATTGCAAGTCTGGAAGGGGGAGATTATATGGTGTCTCTAGACATAAAGGATGCATACCTTCATGTCCCCATTTATCAACCTCATCAGGCGTTCCTGAGATTTGTGGTGGAGGATTGTCACTACCAATTTCAGACAATGCCGTTTGGACTGTCCACGGCCCCGAGAATTTTTACCAAATTAATGGCGGAGATGATGGTGCTCCTGCGCAAGCAGGTGGTAACAATTATCCCATACTTGGACGATCTCCCAATAAAAGCGAGATCGAGAGAACAGTTGCTGGTCAAAGTATTACTCTCCCTGAGGGTGTTACAACAACACGGTTGGATTCTAAACCTGCCAAAGTCACAGTTAGTTCCAACAACCAGATTGCCTTTCTTAGGCATGATTCTGGACACGGAACAAAAGAGGGTCTTTCTCCCGACGGAAAAGGCCCAGGAACTGCGGGACTTGGTCAGGGACCTGTTGAAGCCAGACAGGGTGTCGGTACATCACTGCACGCGAGTGCTGGGGAAAATGGTGGCATCTTACGAGGCCATTCCATTCGGCAGGTTCCATGCCAGAACCTTTCAGTGGGACCTTCTGGACAAGTGGTCCAGGTCACATCTACAGATTCATCAGATGATCCGCCTGTCCCCCAGGGCCAGGTGTCTCTCCTGTGGTGGCTGCAGAGTGCTCACCCTGTAGAGGGTCGCAGGTTCGGAATCCAGGACTCGGTTCTGGTGACCACGGACGCGAGTCTCCGAGGATGGGGAGCAGTCACACAGGGAAGAAACTTCCAGGGTCTGTGGTCAAGCCAGGAGGCTGGTCTACACATCTACATTCTAGAATTAAGGGCCATATACAACGGCCTTCGTCAGGCGCAGACCTTACTTCAAGGTCTACCGGTACTGATTCAGTCAGACAACATCACAGCAGTGGCTCATGTAAACCGCCAAGGCGGCACAAGGAGCAGAGTGGCAATGGCAGAAGCCTCAAAGATTCTTCGATGGGCGGAGAGTCATGTAAGCGCTCTGACAGCAGTCTTCATTCCGGAAGTAGACAACTGGGAAGCAGACTTCCTCAGCAGACACGATCTGCATCCAGGAGAGTGGGGACTTCATCAGGAAGTCTTTGCAGAGATTGCAAGTCAGTGGGGTCTGCCTCAAATAGACATTATGGCTTCACGCCTCAACAAGAAACTTCTGAGATATTGCGCCAGGTCAAGGGACCCTCAGGCGTTTGCAGTGGACGCACTGGTGACACCGTAGGTGTTTCAGTCGGTCTATGTATTCCTTCCTCTTCCTCTCATCTCAAAGATACTGAGAATCATAAGACGAAGAGGGGTTCAGGCAATTCTCATCGTTCCAGATTGGCCTCGAAGGGCCTGGTATTCGGATCTACAGGAAATGCTTTCAGAAGATCCGTGGCCTCTTCCTGTCAGGGAAGACCTGTTACAACAAGGGCCCTGTCTGTTCCAGGACTTACCGCGACTGCGTTTGACGGCATGGCGGTTGAACGCAGGATCCTAGCGGAGAAGGGCATTCCGGAGGAGGTCATTCCTACTCTGATAAAGGCTAGGAAGGAGGTGACATCGAAACATTATCACCGTATCTGGAGGAAGTATGTGTCTTGGTGCGAAGCCAAGACTGCTCCTCCGGAAGAGTTCCATCTGGGCTGTTTTCTCCACTTCCTGCAAACAGGAGTGAATTTGGGCCTAAAGTTAGGCTCCATTAAGGTTCAGATTTCGGCCTTATCCATTTTCTTTCAAAAGGAATTGGCTTCTATTCCAGAAGTCCAGACTTTCGTGAAAGGGGTGCTGCATATCCAGCCTCCTTTTGTGCCTCCAGTGGCACCATGGGACCTTAACGTGGTGTTACGGATCCTTAAGTCTCACTGGTTTGAACCGCTTCAAACAGTTGAATTGAAGTATCTTACTTGGAAAGTGGTCATATTATTGGCCTTGGCTTCGGCACGGCGAGTGTCAGAGTTGGCGGCTTTGTCTCACAAAAGCCCTTATCTGATTTTCCATGTGGATAGAGCTGAGTTGCGGACTCGTCCCCAATTTTTGCCTAAGGTGGTTTCTTCTTTTCATATGAACCAACCTATTGTGGTGCCTGTGGCTACAAGGGACGTGGAGGATTCCGAGTCCCTAGATGTGGTCAGGTCATTGAAAATTTATGTGGCCAGAACGGCTTGGGTTAGGAAAACAGAGGCTCTGTTTATCCTGTATGCAACCAACAAGGTTGGTGCTCCTGCGTCTAAACAGACTATTGCTCGCTGGATCTGTAACACGATTCAGCAGGCTCATTCTACGGCTGGATTGCCGTTGCCGAATTCGGTTAAGGCCCATTCCACTAGGAAGGTGGGCTCTTCTTGGGCGGCGACCCGGGGCGTCTCGGCATTACAACTTTGCCGAGCCGCGACTTGATCGGGTTCAAACACTTTTGCAAAATTCTGCAAGCTGGATACCCTGGCCGATGAGGACCTAATGTTTGCTCATTCGGTGCTGCAGAGTCGTCCGCACTCTCCCGCCCATTTTGGAGCTTTGGTATAATCCTCATGGTCTTTATGGAGTCCCCAGCATCCTCTAGGACGTAAGAGAAAATAAGATTTTAAACCTACCGGTAAATCTTTTTCTCGTAGTCCGTAGAGGATGCTGGGCACCCGTCCCTGTGCGGACAACATCCTGCAGGACTTGTATATAGTTGTTGCTTACATAAGGGTTATGTTTTCAGTTGGATCAGTTTTGGACTGATACTGGTTTTGTTTCACACTGTTGACTGGTTCGTATATCCCATGTTATACGGTGTGAATGGTGTGGCTGGTGTGAATCTTGCCCTTGGATTTACAAAATCCTTTCCTCGTACTGTCCATCTCCACTGGGCACAGTTTCTCAAACTGAGGTCTGGAGGAGGGGCATAGAGGGAGGAGCCAGTGCACACCCATACCTAAAGTTCTTTTTAGTGCCAATGTCTCCTGTGGAGCCCGTCTATTCCCCATGGTCCTTACGGAGTCCCCAGCATCCTCTACGGACTACGTGAAAAAGATTTACCGGTAGGTTTAAAATCTTATTTTTTCACTCTGGAAACAGGGGAACGTCTACGTCCTCAATGGCATCACCTCTGGTACACCTTTTCCTTTGTTTACCCAGATTCAGACTCAGTACTCTCTCCCTCATAGTGAATTTTTAGATACCTTCAACTTAGACACTTCCACTCCGGGGTTCATACCACTCTCTCTTCTAGGCCTCTCACCACTCTTGAAAATATATGTCTGAGATGCTCTTCAACGAAAGGTCTTATCTCTGACCTCTATTCTTTGCTATTGCAGGGCTCTGCTGCTCCCAAGGATAGCAGAGAGTTGGCCTAGGAGAGGGATCAGGGTGTCACTTTGGATGAGGAGGAATGGGGAGAAATATGGAGTAATGCGTCCTCCAGTTCTATCTGTGTTTGGATAAAGGAAAATGTGTATAAACTGTTATACCGTTGGTATTATGTACCTTCTCGTTTAAAGGCGATGTATCCCGATGTTACAGACAGTTGTTGGAGGGGTTGCGCCGCTGCAGGGACATACATGCATATATGGTGGACTTGTCCGAAATTAGTATCTTTATGGAAAGACGTTGTTCGACTTTTCTCATGCCTATTCGCTGTCCCAATCCCCCTGGACCCTAAATACTTCCTACTGCCTCTAGACCTCCCGACCTTAACTAAACACCAGAACAAGCTATTGCGTCATGTGGCTACTGCTACGACATGCCAAATAGCAAAAGCTTGGAAATCTCCCACTTCACCATCCTTGCAATCCGTCATCTCTTACATTTGGTACGTGTATAAAATGGAATATATGACCAGTATCATTAGGCAGTCTACCGGGGCTTTTGACAAAGTCTGGTTACCTTGGCTAGCTTCTCAATATGCCCCCTCCCCATTCTGTAGCTAATTAAGTTACCTTCCCTTCTTTTTGTGTTGACTGCCCGAACCCCGCCACCCGGACCCCTCTCCTCCTCCTTTCTCTCTTTCTCTCTTTGTTCTCGATCTCGTTCTTTTTTCTTCCTGTCCCTTTTCTTTTCCACTCTCTCGCTCCCCTAGGCTGGTCGGCCACACCATAAGCCTGAGGGACTCTCTATTTTCTTACACTAGTTCTGTCATCTTGCTTACATAAACAAAAAAAAGATTTACTCGCTTGCTTGCTAGATTATTCCTTTTCTGGGTTAATATATGTACCGTAATTTTTACTGTTCTTGTGCAACATTCTGACTTTGTGTATGACTGTAAATCGACTAATAAAACCTTTTTGAAAAAAAAAAAGGACATCAACTTGCTAGCCAGCGAAGACAAAGGACAGATAGATAGATATATATATATATATATATATATATATAAACATATAGAACTGAGTATAATATATGAGACTGTGTTATGGGATTATTACAGTGATATATTTGAGTTGTGTATATGCTATAGAGATAACAAAATGTATTTATGTGCATGTTGCTTTTGAATTGTAATATATATATGTATGTGTCTATTTATATATATATATATATATATATATATATATGTATATAAGTAAACTATTCCTGGCATAAGAAGAAAAAAAAAGAAGAAATAAGAAAAAAAGAAATATGGTGGTGATACGCAGTACCACCAGCCCACCGCTGGGGCATAATTTATACAGTAAGGGGCATTTTTGTGTATGGGACATAAAATAGTGTCAGTGACATAACTGTGTGTGGCATAATTTGTAATACAGTGTGTGGTATAATATGTAAGGCATTACAGTGTGTGGCATAAAGTGTAATGGGCATTACGGTGTGTGGCATAATGTGTAATGGGTATTACAGTGTGTGGCATAATGTGTAATAAGCATTACGGTGTGTGGCATAATGTGTAATGGGCATTACGGTGTTTGGCATAATGTGTAAGGGGCATTACGGTGTGTGGCATATTGTAGCCATGCCCCTATTGTCATGTTGCCACTCCCCTAGTTTTGTGTGACCACGCCCCCTCATGACACATGACCACGCCCATGTTAACTATCAGTACCACTAAGAAAAAATTTCTACTTGCACCACTAACTGTAGCTACAGAAAACTATTTTCAGCAGTAATGCAGAAGAAATCAGGGCTATTACACCATATTATCCTCCTGAACTAAATATAGTGCTTGAAACAGATAACAGCACACTGCAGACATTGCTGTACAATGAATTTGTCCAGAGTTAAACATAGACCATAACTTTAAAAGTTCTATAAACAGAAAATATGGTTAGCTTACAAGTTCTTGGATAGATTTTTCCACAACTACAGTAACCAGTGAGAACAACAACTGAAACAACACAGCAAATAACTTTTAAAGTCTTCAGTGTAATTTCCACAGTACAGTTGCATGTGTGCAATAAACAGCATCAGCGCCCCCCATATTCAAAATATGTCCAGTGCCCGCCGTAGACGCATGCCAAAAATATAGGGGTGTGGTTTCATGGGGATGGGGCATGGTCACAAAATAATACCATTTCATATTACGTTGCACAGTAGTCTTTATTATTCAAATTACACTGCGCAGTAGTGTCACTTACACATATTACACCATGTAGAGCCCCTTTTACACATTATGCCAGGTAAAGCCCCTTTTACACATTACATGTACTGTGTCAGCTCCCCCCCCCCCCCCCCCCCCCCCCACAAATACAAATATCTCCTTGAATGTAGTCACTGACTTAATGACACTGTCATAGTGGAGTGCAGCTATTCTTCTCTCTCCACCACTCCAGTCAGTCCAAACTTGCCAGCGGAACAGACTATAGTGACACAGTCAGAGACTGTCGTCAGTGCAGCTGTGTATGCAGTCATCAGTGTCTCCTGTGTCCCCGCCGTCATACTCTAAACAGCCCAACCGCTGTCAGACTGAGAGACAGGCCATATGCAGCAAGTTAAGACAAGTCACACTCAGAGAGCTGGCAGCGGCAGGTGACACTGACAGTAGTTTACTCACTCTGCGTTGGAGCAGTGGGGGTCATTCCGAGTTGTTCGCTCGCAAGCTGCTTTTAGCAGCTTTGCACACGCTAAGCCGCCGCCTACTGGGAGTGAATCTTAGCTTATCAAAATTGCGAACGAAAGATTCGCAATATTGCGAAAATACTTCTCTGTGCAGTTTCTGAGTAGCTCGAGACTTACTCTGCCAGTGCGATCAGTTCAGTGCTTGTCGTTCCTGGTTTGACGTCGCAAACACACCCAGCGTTCACCCAGACACTCCTCCGTTTCTCCAGCCACTCCCGCGTTTTTCACAGAAACTGTAGCGTTTTTTCACACACTCCCATAAAACGGCCAGTTTCCGCCCAGAAACGCCCACTTCCTGTCAATCACATTACGATCACCAGAACGAAGAAAAAACCTCGTAATGCCGTGAGTAAAATTCCTAACTGCATAGCAAATTTACTTGGCGCAGTCGCACTGCGGACATTGCGCATGCGCATTCGCGACTAATCGCTCCGTTGCGAGAAAAAAATAACGAGCGAACAACTCGGAATGACCCCCAGTGAGCGGTGTTGCAGCGCCGTACGCGGCTGCATACTCTGTCTTACTGTCTGGCCGGCACTAAGAGAGAGTGGGTTTGGCTGAGTTGGTTTTGCTGTGTGTCCCCCCATCCACCCCAGCAGTTAACTTACTTATGGCTCCTACTCCGTGATTAGCCAGCTCACACAATTCTACAGCCCACAACACGGGTGATACCCAGCCAGCCCTGCAGTTCTGCCTAAACAGAAGGGACCGACCACACACAGAATACACTCTCCCTGCCCGGCGCTGCCTGCTGTAATGTCTGCAGCACTGGCTCAGCAGGAGGGATAGCTGAACACATGGACACGGGGGATACATTCTGCCTCCCCAGTGCATCCTGCTGTAATGTCTACAGCGGACAGCGCAGTAGTTCTGAGCACGTAGAAAGCCGGCCAATCAGTGTGGATGCAGATGGTGTGCACACAGCAAGAATGCACTGTGTGCAAAGCACCATCTGCCCACACCTAGTTACGGCTCCGCAGTAGCATACCTCCCAACATCGGGAGATGGCAATGAGGGACTCCCTGGTGCGGCAAAGCCACATGCAAGAAGGGTGCGTGGTCTATAGAAAAAGGTGCGTGGCTTTGTGGGAGTGCCACGCTTCTATTTTCAGCCACTGTGGGGGCATACCCAGCACTCTGTTTGTGGCATGCCCCCAGTCCCTCTGTCTACCGTGAGACAGCCTCCCAACTGCCCCCCCCCACCACCACCCACTGCAGGACACTGCAGGCTGCGGGTGGGACCGTATAAAAAAAACAGGACTGTCCAGCAAAAATTGGGACAGTTTGGAGGTATGCAGTAGGTATAGTAGCATGGTAACATAACACTTGTAAATATTATGATATATATATATATATATATATATATATACAGTATATATATATATATACATATATACATACATACAGATGGGTCCACGGTTATCTTGACCAGTTTTCTGCGCCTAGGCACAACATGACTTATTAGCATAAACCCTTCATCTATTGTTCTCAGCTGCAATACATTACAGAGAACAATACAGCAGGGGAATAAGTCACACCTGTATATATATATTAGAGATTAGCGGGTTCGGTTTCTTGAGATCCAAACCCCCCCCCCCCCCTTTCCGAACATCACTACCCGGGCCTGGATCCAAGTCCGGCTTGGGATTTCCCACCTGACTCGGAAACCAGAACTAGGCAAAAAGTCATCATCCCGTTGTCGGATTCTCTTGGGATTTGGATTCCATATAAGGAGCCGCGCGTCGCCGCCATTTTTACTCCGGCATTGGAGAGTGTAGTGGGAGGACGTGTCTCTGTCCTCAGTGTCCTGCATAAGTACAGTGGTAGTGTCTTGTGCTGCATCAGTCCAGTCACAGTGGTTGTGTCCTCTTCTGCCATATGTCCAGTGCTGCTGTATAAGTCCAGTCCAGTGGTGCTGTGTTGTGCTGCATCAGTCCAGTGGAGGTGTCTTGTGCTGCATCAGTCCAGTCACAGTGGTGGTGTCCTCTGCTGCCATATGTCCAGTGCTGCTGTATAAGTCCAGTCCAGTGGTGCTGTGTTGTGCTGCATCAGTTCTGTGGTAGTTTATTGTGCTGCATCAGTCCAGTCACAGTGGTGGTGTCCTCTGCTACCGTATGTTCAGTGCTGCTGTATAAATCCAGTCCATTGCAGTGGTGCTGTGTTATTCTGCATCAGTACAGTGGTAGTGTCTTGTGCTGCCTCAGTCCAGTCACAGTGGTAGTGTCCTCTGCTGCCATATGTCCAGTGCTGCTGTATAAGTCAAGTCCAGTCCATTGCAGTGTTGCTGTGTTGTCCTGCATCAATGCAGTGGTAGTGTCTTGTGCTGCATCAGTCCAGTCACAGTGGTGGTGTCCTCTGCTGCCATATGTCCAGTGCTGCTGTATAAATCCAGTCCATTGCAGTGGTGCTGTGTTGTCCTGCATCAGTCCAGTGGTTGTGTCCCTGTGCTGCTATATATGTCCAGTGGTACTGACGAATATGTCCAGTGATACTACCGTATATGTCCAGTAATACTGCCATATATGTCCAGAGGTACTGCCATATAAATCCAGTGATACTGCCGTATATGTCCAGTGGTACTGCCACATAATTCTGCTGTATATGTCCAGTGGTACTGCCGTATAAATCCAGTGGTACTTGCGTATAAATCCAGTCCAGTGATACTGCCGTATATGTCCAGTGGTACTGCCATATAAATCCAGTGATACTGCTGTATATGTCCTGTGGTAATGCCATACATGTCCAGTGGTACTGGCATATAAATCCAGTCCAGTGATACTGCCGTATATGTCCAGTGGTACTGCCATATAAATCCAGTGGTACTGCTGTATAAATCCAGTGGTACTGGCGTATAAATCCATTCCAGTGATACTGCCGTATATGTCCAGTGGTACTGGCGTATAAATCCAGTGGTACTGCCGTATAATTCCAGTGATACTGCTATAGAATTCTAGTGGTACTGGCGTATAAATCCAGTGATACTGCCATATAAATCCAGTCCACTGATACTGCCGAATAAATCTAGTGGTACTGCCATGTAATTCCAGTGTTACAGCCGTATAATCCCAGTGGTACTGGCGTATAAATCCAGTGATATTGCCATATAAATGAAGTCCAGTGGTACTGACATATAAGTCCAGTGGTACTGCCGTAAAAATTCAGTGATACTGCCGTATAATTCCACTGGTACTGGCGTATAAATCCAGTGTTACTGCCATATAAATCCAGTCCAGTGATACTGCCGTATAAATCCAGTGATACTGCCGTATAATTCCAGTGATACTTCCGTATAATTCCAGTGGTACTGGCGTATAAATCCAGTGATACTGCCGTATAATTCCAGTGGTACTGGCATTTAAAGCCAATGATACTGCCGTATAAATCTAGTCCAGTGGTACTGCCATATAAATCCATTGGTACTGCCGAATAATTCCAGTGGTACTGGCGTATAAATCCAGTGATACTTCTGTATAAATCCAGTCCAGTGGTACTGCCGTATAAATCCAGTGGTACTGCCGTATAATTCCAGTGATACTGCCATATAATTCCAGAGATACTGCCGTATAATTCCAGTGATACTGTCTTATATGTCCATTGGTACTGCCGTATTAATCCAGTGGTACTGGCATATAAATCCAGTCCAGATGGTGCTGCCGTATAAATCCACTCCAGTGTTGCGGCCGTATAAATTCAGTGGTGCTGTCCTGTGCTGTATATTATTTACTCCAAATAAAGGGGTTATTAATATTTAATCCAAATAATCTTCACAGGGTTTGCCCTCTGTGGTGTAGAGGTATCCTCTCTTGTGACGCATATTATTATATAACTTCAGAAAAATAATGGAGAACTAAAATTTGGAGGATAAAATAGGGAACGATCAAGAACCACTTCCTCCTTGTGCTGAAGCTGCTGCCACTAGTCATGACATAGATGATGAAATGTCATCAACATCGTCTGCCAAGGCCGATGCCCAATGTGATAGTAGAGGGCATGTAAAATCCAAAAAGCCAACGTTCAGTAAAAAGACCCAATTTTTTTTTTAAATGGTCTGAGGAGAAACGTAAACTTGACAATATGCCATTTACGACACGGAGTGGCAAGGAATGGCTAAGGCCCTGTCCTATGTTCATGACTAGTGGTTCAGCTTCACATGACAATGGAAGCCCTCATCCTCCCGCTAGAAAAATGATAAGAGTTAGCTGGCAAAAGCACAGTAAAGAACTGTGCATTCTAAGATGGTATCACAAATCCCCACGGATAGTTCAAGTGTGTCGGCGGTTGCGATGCCTGACTTTCCCAACACTGGACGGGAAGAGGTGGCTCCTTCCACCATTTGCACGCCTTCTGCAAGGGCTGGAAGTAGCACCCACAGTCCAGTTTCTGATATTCAAATTGAAGACGTCACTGTTGAAGTACACCAGTATGAGGATATGGGTGTTGCAGGCGCTGAAGAAGAAGTTTGAGGATGAGGATTCTGATGGTGATGTGGTTTGTTTAAATCAGGCACCGGGGGAGGCAGTTGTTGTCCGTGGGATGAATAAGCCCATTGTGATGCCTGAGCAAAATACCAAAAAAGCCACCTCTTTGGTGTGGAATTATTTCTCCTCAAATCCGGACAACAGGTGTCAAGCCGTGTGTTGCCTCTGTCAATCTGTAATAAGTAGGGGTAAGGACGTTAACCACCTAGGAACATCCTCCCTTATACATCACCTGCTGCGCATTCATCAGAAGTCAGTGTCAAGTTCTGAAAGTTTGGGTAAGAGTGTAAGCAGTCCAATGACACCTAAATCCCTTCTTCCTCTTGTACCCAAGCTCCTGCAAGCCACACCACCAACTCCCTCAACGTCAACTTCCTCCTCAGTTAGGAATGTCAGTAGTCCTGCAGGCCATGTCACTGACAAGACTGAAGAGTCCTCACCTAACCGGGGTTCCTCCGGAGGATCCTTGAGTGGTACGCCTGCTACTGCTGTTGCTGCCGCTGCTGTTGTTGCTGCTGGGAGTTGATCGTCAAGTTGGAAGACCACTTGTACTACTTCAACTAAGCAACTGACTGTCCAACAGTCCTTTGTGAGGAAGATGAAATATGACAGCAGTCATCCTGTTGCAAAGCAGATAACTGAGGCCTTGACAGCTATGTTGGTGTTACACGTGCGTCCGGTATTTGCCATTAGTTCAGTGGGACTTAGAGAATTGATGGAGGTAGTGTGTCCTTGGTACCAAATCCCATCTAGGTTCCACTTCACTAGGCAGGCGATACCGAGAATGTACATAGACATCAGAAAAAGTGTCGTCAGTGTACTTAAAAATGCAGTTGTACCAACTGTCCACTTAACCACAGACATGTGGACAAGTGGAACAGGGCAGACAAAGGACTATATGACTGTGACAGCCCACTGGGTAGATGTATTGCCTCCAACAGCAACAACAGCAGCGGCACCAGTAGCAGCATTGCGCAAATGCCAACTCGTTCCAAGGCAGGCTACGCTATGTAACACCGCTTTCCATAAGAGGCACACCGCTGACAACCTCTTACGGAAACTGAGGGACATCATTGCACAATGGCTTACCCCACTTAGACTCTACTGGGGATTTGTGATATCAGACAACGCCACCAATATTGTGCGTGCATTACATCTGGGCAAATTCCAGCATGTGCTATGTTTTGCACATACAATTAATTTGGTGGTGCAGAATTTTTTTTAAATTGAAAGAGGCGTGCAGGAGATGCTGTCGATGGCCCGAAAAATTGTGGGTCACTTTCGACATTCACCCACTGCTTACCGAAGATTGGAATACCAGCAAACACTCCTGAACCTGCCCTGCCATCACCTGAAGCAAGAGGTGGTAACGAGGTGGAATTCAACACTCTATATGCTTCAGAGGATGGAGGAGCAGCAAAAGGCCATTCAAGCCTATACATCCACCTACGATATAGGCAAATGAAGGGGAGTGCACCTGACTCAAGTGCAGTGGAGAATGATTTCCTTCTTGTGCAAGGTTCTCCAACCCTTCGAACTTCCCAAACGTGAAGTCAGTTCAGACACTGCCAGCTTGAGTCAGGTCATTCCCCTCATCATGATTTTGCAGAAGCAGCTGGAGAAATTGAAGGAGGAGCTAAGATGGAGCGATTCCGCAAAGTATGTGGGACTTGTGGATGGAGCCCTTCATTCGCTTTGCCAGGATTCAAGGGTGATCAGTCTTTTGAAATCAGAGCACTACATTTTGGCCACTATGCTCGGTCCTAGGTTTAAAGCCTACGTTGTATCTCTCTTTCCGGCAGACAAAAGTCTGCAGAGGTTCAAAGACCTGCTGGTTAGAATATTGTCAACTAAAGCGGAACGTGACCTGTCAACAGCTCCTCCTTCATTTTCTCCAGCAACTAAGGCTGCAAGGAAAAGGATAAGATTCCCTAGCCCACCCGATGGCAGTGATGCAGGGCAGTAAGGAGTGAATGCTGACATCTGGTCCGGACTGAAGGCCTTGCCAACGATTACTGACATGTCTACTGTCGCTGCATATTATTCTGTCACCATTGAAAGAATGGGGGAGGATTATATGAGTGACAGCATCCAAGTAGGCATGTCAGACAGTCCGCATGTATACTGGCAGGAAAAAGAGGCAATTTGGATGCCCTTGCACAAACTGGCTTTATTTTACCTAAGTTGCCCCCCCTCCAATGTGTACTCTGAAAGACTGTTTAGTGCAGCCGGTAACGTTATCAGCGATCGGCTTAGGAGGTTACGTCCACAAAATGCGGAGAAGATGAAGTTCATCAAAATGAATTATAAATTCCACCAGGAAGACCTTGACCAGCAATTGCTTTAAGAAAGTACACAGGGACCTGTGATGGTGGCAGGGCTGGTGTTAGGGTGTTAATAAATAAATTTGCGCCCTCCCTCCCATACTTTACAAAGGGACAAGGGGTGTGGTCTCACAATGGGCATGGCCACACGAAAATAAACCACATTTCAAATTATGCCACACATTAGCACAATCTTATTCACATTACACCACACAGTAGTGCCCCTTATCCACAGTACGCTACACAGTAGTGCCCCTTATACACAATGATCACAGTAGTAGTGCCCCTTATACACATAATCCCCCTGTAGTAGCGCCCCTTATTCACATAGTGCCCACAGTAGTATTGCTCCTTATACACACAATCCCCCTGTAGTAGCACCCTTTATACATATAGGGGGTCATTCCGAGTTGTTCGCTCTGTATTTTTTTCTCGCAACGGAGCGATTAGTCGCTGATGCGCATGCGCAATGTCCGCAGTGCGACTGCGCCAAGTAAATTTGCTATGCAATTAGGTATTTTACTCACGGCATTACGAGGTTTTTTCTTCGTTCTGGTGATCGTAATGTGATTGACAGGAAGTGGGTGTTTCTGGGCGGAAACTGGCCGTTTTATGGGTGTGTGTGAAAAAACGCTACCGTTTCTGTGAAAAACGCGGGAGTGGCTGGAGAAACGGAGGAGTGTCTGGGCGAACGCTGGGTGTGTTTGTGACGTCAAACCAAGAACGAAACTGACTGAACTGATCGCAGATGCTGAGTAAGTCTGCAGCTACTCAGAAACTGCTAAGAAGTGTCTATTCGCAATTCTGCTAATCTTTCGTTCGCAATTTTGATAAGCTAAGATTCACTCCCAGTAGGCGGCGGCTTAGCGTGTGCAAAGCTGCTAAAAAAGCAGCTTGCGAGCGAACAACTCGGAATGATCCCCATAATGCACACGGGTAGCAGGTTCCACTGAGAGGGTTGCGCTGGCACTGTATACAAACTTGGAGCAGCCCTAATAGGGGTCGTCTGTTGAGAGGGTGGGGTCTGAGGGTGGCGGTTTACTCCCTCTAAATAGGTGGTAATCATGGCCTGCCTTCCTTCTTTTGCTTAGGAAGGCTGCATGTCAGGAGACCAGTGCCGGAATCCAGACATCTGTCAGAATGAGGAGTGAGGATTAGGGATAGGCTGCTGTTAGTAAGGGTTAGTGTTAGGGTGAGTAGAAGGGTAAGGCTGTGGGGACGGAGGGTTAGGGATTGGCTGCGGGTCGGGAGGGTTAGAGTTAGAGTGCAGGGGAGAAGGGTTAGTCTGCGGGGATGGAGGATTAGGGTTAGGATTAGGGAGGCCAATCTCGGGATCGGCGGGATCCCGGGATTTGGGCCCAAAAATGCCGGGATTTGAATCCCGGGATTGGAACCTCCAATCCCGGGATTCAAGGGATTACAGTGCGCATGTGCGGGAGGGTTGGAAGCGGCGTGGGAGGGCGGGTGGGTGTAAGTAATAACACTTACTATTAGGCGGCCGCGGCAGCCATGGACACGCTGAACGCAGCGGCAATTCAAATGAAGCGCCGGCCGCCAGCCAATCAGAGCTGGCGGACCGGCAGCCAATCAGGGAAGCTGCCGCAGCAGCGGCAGCCAATCATGAGCGACTGCTGCCGCAACTTCCCTGATTGGCTGCCGGTCCGCCAGCTCTGATTGGCTGGCGGCCGATGCTTCATTTGAAATGCCGCCGCGTTCAGTGTGTCCATGGCGGCTGCGGCCGCCCGCCTAATAGTAAGTGTTATTACTTACACCCACCCTCCCTCCCTCCCGCGCCGCTACCAACCCTCCTACACCCACCCTCCCTCCCGCACCACTACCTACACCCACCCTCCCACACAGCTACCTACCCCCATAGGTGTGCGCAGACACTGACAGGCGGGAACCGCTCCGGACTTCCCCCCCCCCCCCCCTCCACGGCACGGCATTATAGTGTTCTATCACCTCCCCTGTCCTGGACATAGACTGCTTACCTGGGCCGCCCAGGTGAGCAGTCTATATCCAGGACAGGGGAGGTGAGAGAACACTATAATGACGTGGAGGGGGGGGGGAGTCCGGAGCGGCACCCGCCTGTCAGTGTCTGCGCACGCCTATGCCTACCCCCTCCCTACCTCCCGCACCGCTACCTACCCCCTCCCTACCTCCCGCACTGCTACCTACACCCTCCCTCCAGCGCTGCTCCCTACATCTTTCACTGGTCCCTACTGCAATCCCGGGAATCCCGGGATTGACCGTTTTTCAATCTCGAATCCCGGGATTGAAAAAACGGCCCGGGATTGGCCTCCCTAGTTAGGATGTGGGTATGGAGGGTTAGGGATAGACTGTGGGAGGGTAGGGTTAGGCTGCAGGGGGAGGGTTACTCTGCGGGTGGGTTACGGTTAGGCTGCAGGGGGTAGGGTTAGGCTGTAGGGAGGGAGGGTTAGGCAGAGGGAGAGTAAAGTTAGGGTTAGGCTGCGGGAGAGGGATAGGCTTATTCTGCGGGTGGGATGTTAGGGTTAGGCTGCGGGGGAGGGTTAGGCTGCAGTGGGGAGGATCAGGTTGCAGGGGGAGTAGGGTTAGGCTGTGGGGGGTTGAGGTTTGGCTGTGGGGGGGTAGGATTAGGCTGCAGGGGGAGGGTTAGGATTACACTGCAGTACCTTCTGTCTATTGGTGTCCTGGAATCCTCCATCAGTCCGAAGTCCTGGTACTTAGGATCACTCCCCCAGGCCAGCTGTGAGTTACTTAGCAGTAGGATGAGCCCACTCTGCACACTGCATTCTTTCTCACCTGCAGCTCCACGGCAGAAGTCTCATCATCCCCCTTCCTACGTCCTTTGATGTTGCTCAGGGCTCCGCCTCCTGTACGCTACAGAGAACCCTCCCGCGGCACTAACAGCCTGTGCTACTTATATGGAGCCCTACATTGTATCCAGCTGCGGCTCCGCTGATCATACTGTGTGCCCGCCTCCCTCCACAAACCCGATAGTAGCCAGCAGTGTGAGAAAGGGATCCACTCCCTGTCAGCAGAGTTATACAGGGAGTGGATATTTGAGGAAGCTGTGCAGGCTCCGGCGCTGAAACCTACCCAGACGCCGGTGACACAGCCAGAAGGAGGAGTCGCCGCTCTTCACATTGCTGCCGTCTGTCAGTCTGACAAGTGCAGCGGCAGCAACGGTGGACCCAGTGGCGTAAGTTCGTCCCAGTCGCCCGGAGGCATGATAAATGTTGGTGCCCCCCTACATATACACACACATACCATATGTTACTATCCGGCACTAAGGGTGAACAGTAGCAGCGTGCTCAGGTACCTTTCCCAATAGTAATATAGATACACATACAAAGGGGACGCACTCCAAGTCAGTCATTACAATAAAATAGACACCAGCATACCTTTATAGTACACCTACACAAAGCAGTTTAACACCTGGAGGTGGGCGGAAACGGGGCGTCAACGCAAACGCAGCGGCCCAAAACACGGTGGGTAGCTGTCTGCCTTTGCAGGCTGCATAGGCAGAGGACTACTCAAACCATGCAAAAGCACCACCGCTGTGTGATGCTTTCGCATGTCTGCGTGCGGGGAAGGGCCGGAGGGGGGGTGGCAGGACCCGGCATGCGGGGTAGACTTGCCCTGTGCTTGGCGTCCTTCCGCATGTCAGAGAAAATGATCGTAGATGTGTGTTTTTTCGCACATCTACTATCAGGTCTGAATTACCCCCTTGATTACATATTGCCAACGTAATGAGCAACTGTATTGGCCATCAATAACAAAATAAAAATAAAAACTAATTGCAGCCAATACTTACTAATAAAAATGGATGCTGCCAATGTAATTGCTATTAATTGCCCATGAAGGCATGTATGCAATAGTTATCCTTTTTACCATGCCCCCCCCCCCTCCCCTCCCCTCCCCTCTGTGTCCTCTTACCTTCCGGGATGGGACTTTTCCTGCTGCACTTGCAGACAGTGTTCAGCAAGGCACAGTACACCTTCCACCTGCCCCCATACTATCCAATCAGATCGTCTTCCATCTTCAGACGATCCTCATCTCCCAGCACACTGTCTGAAGCAGATGAAGGGGGAAGTTAACCCTGCAGTGCCAGGCCCAGCTACAGCAGCCCTTTAATTACTGTGTGTGTGTGTGTGTGTGTGTATGCAGAACATGCGGGGGTCTGGTGTGTTACATAAATAAATCAGGTGCACTGACACAATCCCTAGGGCTGATGACTCCCACCACATACAGTATCAGTTCCTGTGCTCCCACCCTGGGCCCTGGCTATAGGAATGGCAGTAAACAAACAGTTAACAGCAGAAGCTGCAGGAGGGGGAGTTGAATAGGCAGTGGGCTGCACACAACACGGATCGACTGTGGCCTCGCAGATCAGATGTCAGTGAGTGTGCAGATGTCTCGAGACAGTGAATTACCTTACGCTGGTGATTAAGCAGCTTCACCTCTGACCACCCTGGCAGCTCTGTCCGGCCCCTACACAGGAAATGGCAGTGGAAACAGGTGTGCCTGTCACATCGTTTCCACTAACACACAGCTCGAGCCCAGCAGCCGCACACACTGCTCCCGGCTAACGGCACCCGGAAGTGGCAGCAGGACGGAGCAGGTAATAGGTTCTGTGTTGTGTTCCAGCTGCTGGAACGCAAACCCGAAAGCGTGGAGGCCAGCAGCAAGCTGCAGGGACTCGCATGGTGTCCTGCTGGACCAATCCGCCGGCCCCCTCCGTCTGCAAGAATGATTTACACGAAAAAAAAAAAAGTAGCAGCGGGAGACAGTGGAGAAGCGCCCCCTTGAGGCCAGGAGCCCGGCGGCAGCCGACTCCACTGCCTCCCACAGTTCCGCCCCTGGGTGGACCCAGTAGCAGGGTAGCACAGCGGGGAGAGCGCCTCTCTTGGGCCGGCACCTCCCTGCAATGCATACCCTTGCTGAGCGGGATCCTCCGGCTCTGGATGGTGGATTCCAGTGGGGACGAATTAATACTCTGTGAGGAGGAGGATGTACACACTGAAAGGGGTGAGGAATCGGAGGATGAGGATGAGGTCGACATCTTGCCTCTGTAGAGACAGTTTGAGCAAGGAGAGATTGATTGCTTCTTTTTTGGTGGGGGCCCAAACAAACCAGTCATTTCAGCCACAGTCGTGTGGCAGACCCTGTCAATGAAATGATTGCTTCGTTAAAGTGTGCATGTCCTGTTTATACAACATAACGGTGGGTGGGAAGGCCCAAGGACAATTCCATCTTGCACCTCTTTTTCTTCTTTGCATCATGTGCTATTTGGGGACTAGTTTTTTAAAGTGCCACCCTATCTGACACTGCCGTACAACTCCAGGGGTACTGCCGTATAAGTCCAGTCCAGTGGTGGTGTCTTGTGCTGCCATAAGTCCAGTGGTGGTGTCCTGTGCTGTATATTATTTACTCCAAATAAAAGGGTTATATACATTACTTATTATCAAAATAATTTTTACAGGGTTTGCCCTGTGTGGTGTAGGGGTACGCTCGCCTGTGCTGCATATTATTATAATAGCTCCAAATAAAAGGGTTATTATTATCCAAATTAATTTTACAGGCTTTGCTGTGTGTGTGTGTGGTTTTGGGGTACGATCTCCTGTGCCACCAATATTGTGCGTGTATTACATCTGGGCAAATTCCAGCACGTTCCATGTTGTATGTGCCGCACACTTGTGTTGCTTAGCTTAGTCATACAGCTACCTCATTTCACCTCTTTTTCTTCTTTGCATGATGTGCTGTTTGGGGCCAAGTTTTTTTAAGTGCCATCCTGTCTGCAACTGTATTGCCACTCTTAGATGGGCCAGGTGTTTGTGCCACACACTTGTGTCGCTTAGGTTAGTTATACAGCCACCTCATTGCACCTCTTTTACTTCTTTGTATGATGTGCTGTTTGGGGCCTATTTTGTAAATCTGCCATCCTATCTTCCACTGCAGTGCCACTCCTAGATGGGCCAGGTGTTTGTGCCGCACACTTGTGTCGCTTAGCTTATAGGCCCTGCACACTGGGCGATATGAGTGAAAGATATGAACGATCTCGTTCATTAATGAACGAGATACCGTTCATATCCTTCAGTGTGGAGGCACCAGCGATGAACGATGCGTGGCCCTGCGCTCGTATATCGCTGGTGCCCCGTCACTTGTGCATGCGGGTCAATATGGACAATCTCGTCCATATTTGATTGCACTGCTATGGAACCGGGTGACGGGGGGAGTGAAGAAACTTCACTCCCCCCCCCTTCCCGCCGGGTCGCCCAGCATCCATATTTGCAGTAGGGCAGCTCGGCGGCAGATTGCACAGTGTGCAGGGCCCATTAGTCATACAGCTACCTCATTGCACCTATTTTACTTCTTTGCATGATATGCTGCTTGGGGACTAGTTTTTAAATCTGCCATCCTGTCTGCAACTGCAGTGCCACTCCTAGATGGGCCAGGTGTTTGTGCCGCACACTTGTGTCGCTTAGCTTAGTCATCCAGCCATCTCAGTGCAACCTTTTGGACTAAAAACAATATTGTGAGGTGTGAGGTGTTCAGAAAAGACTGGAAATGAGTGGAAATTAATGTTATTGAGGTTAATAATACAGTAGGATCAAAATTACCCCAAAATTCTGTGATTTTAGCTGTTTCCATGTTTTTTTCAAAAATCATCCAGATCCAAAACTGTATTATTAACCTCAATAACATTCATAAAAGGCCCCAAACAGCACATGATGCAAAGAAGAAAAAGAAGTGCACCGAGGTTGCTGTATAACTAAGCTAAGCCACACAACCACCTGGCCCATCTGTGTCACGCAGTGGCTAAATGTCAAAAGTGGGCCGCAATTGTTGGGTCCACTGACAGCATCTCCTGCATGCCCCTGTCATTTTTAAAAAAATTCTGCAATTGGTGGACTTATACGGCAGTACCCCAGGACTAATACAGCAGTACCCCTGGTACTGCTGTATTAGTCCTGGGGTACTGCCGTATAAGTCAGTGTCAGACAGGATGGCCCTTTTCAAAAACTAGGCCCCAAACAGCACCTCATGCAAAGATGTCGAAGAGGTGCAATGAGGTAGCTGTATGACTAAGCCAAGCGACACAAAGAATTCCTACTGGAATTATACATCCAAATCACTGAAATTATATGTCCAAATCAATGGAATTATACATCCAAATCACTGGAATTATACATCAAAATCATTTGAAATATACGTCCAAATCACTGGAATTATACGGAAAAATCACTGGAATTAAATGGCAAAATCACTTGAATTATATGTCAAAATCACTGGAAATAAATGGCAAAATCACTGGAATTATACTGCAAAATCACTGGAATCATACGTCAAAATCACTGGAATTATACATCCAAATCACTGGAATTAAATGGCAAAATCACTGGAATTATACGTCAAAATCACTGGCATTATACGTCCAAATCACTGGAATTATACGTCCAAATCACTGGAATTATATGTTCAAATCACTGGAATTATATGGCAAAATCACTGGAATTATACGGCAAAATCACTGGAATTAAATGGCAGTACCACTGGACATATACGGAAGTGTCAGACAGGATGGCACTTTAAATAACTAGTCCCCAAACAGCACATGATGCAAAGAAGAAAGAGGTGCAAGATGGAATTATCCACCCACTCTTATGTTGTATAAACAGGACATGCACACTTTAACAAACCAGTCATTTCAGCGACAGGGTCTGCCACACGACTGTGGCTGAAATGATTGGTTTGTTTGGGCCCCCACCAAAAAAGAAGCAATCAATCTCTCCTTGCACAAACTGGCTCTACAGAGGCAAGATGTCGACCTCATCCTCATCCTCCGATTCCTCACCCCTTTCAGTGTGTACATCCTCCTCCTCACAGAGTATTAATTCGTCCCCACTGGAATCCACCATCATAGGTGCCTGTGTACTTTCCGGAGATAATTGCTGGTAAAGGTCTTCCTGGAGGAATTTATAATTCATTTTGATGAACATCATCTTCTCCACATTTTCTGGAAGTAACCTCCTACGCCGATCGCTGACAAGGTTACCGTCTGCACTAAACACTCTTTCGGAGTACACACTGGAGGAGGGGCAACTTAGGTAAAATAAAGCCAGTTTGAGCAAGGGCATGCAAATTGCCTCTTTTTTCCTGCCAGTATACATGCGGACTGTCTGGCATGCCTACTTGGGTGTTGTCACTCATATAATCCTCCACCGTTCTTTCAATGGTGACAGAATCATATGCAGTGACAGTAGACATGTCAGTAATCGTTGGCAGGTCCTTCAGTCTGGACCAGATGTCAACTTTCGCTCCTGACTGCCCTGCATTACCGCAAGCGGATGGGCTAGGAAATCTTATTGTTTTCCTTGCAGCCCCAGTGGTGGGAGAAATTGAAGGAGGAGCTATTGATGGGTCACATTCTGTTTGAGTTGACAATTTTCTCACCAGCAGATCTTTGCACCTCTACACACTTGTGTCTGCCGGAAAGTGAGATACAACATAGGCTTTAAACCTAGAATCGTGCACGGTGGCCAAAATGTAGTGCTCTGATTTCAAATGATTGACCACCCTTGAATCCTGGCAAAGCGAATGAAGGGCTCCATCCACAAGTCCCACATACTTTGCGGAATCGCTCCATCTTAGCTCCTCCTTCAATTTATCCAGCTGCTTCTGCAAAAGCCTGATAAAGGGGAATGACCTGACTCAAGCAGGCAGTGTCTGAACTGACTTCACGTGTGGCAAGTTCAAAGGGTTGGAGAACCTTGCACAAGACGGAAATCATTCTCCACTGCGCTTAAGTCAGATGCACTCCCCCTCCTTTGCCTATATCGTAGGTGGATGTATAGGATTGAATGGCCTTTTGCTGCTCCTCCATCCTCTGAAGCATATAGTGTTGAATTCCACCTCGTTACCACCTCTTGCTTCAGTTGCTGTCAGGGCAGGTTCAGGAATGTATGATGGTGCTCCAGTCTTCGGCACGCAGTTGCAGAATGTTGAAAGTGTCCCGCAATCGGGTCACCGACAGAATCTCGGAAAGTGTCCCGCAATTTTCGGGTCACCGACAGAATCTCCTGTACACCCCTGTCATTTTTCAAAACATTCTGCACTAACAAATTAATTGTATGTGCAAAACATGGGACGTGCTGGAATTTGCCCAGTTGTAATGCATGCAAAATATTGGTGGCGTTGTCCGATATAACAAATCCCCAGGAGAGTCTAAGTGGGGTAAGCCAATGCGCGATGATGTCCCTCAGTTTCCGTAAGAGGTTGTCAGCTGTGTGCCTCTTTCAGAAAGCGGTGATACACAGCGTAGCCTGCCTAGAAACGAGATGCTGCTACTGTTGCCGCTGCTGCTATTGTTGCTGCAGGAGGCAATACATCTACCCAGTGGGCTGTCACAGTCATATAGTCCTTAGTCTGCCCTGTTCCACTTGTCCATATGTCCGTGGTTAAGTGGACACTGGATACAACCGCATTTTTTAGGACACTGGTGACACTTTTTCTGACGTCTCTGTACATTCTCTGTATCGCCTGCCTTGTGAAGTGGAACCTAGATGGGATTTGGTACCGGGGACACAATACCTCCATCAATTGTCTAAATCCCACTGCACTAATGGCGGATACCAGATGCACGTCTAACACCAACTTAAGTGTCAAGGCCTCAGTTATCCGCTTTGCAACAGGATGACTGCTGTCATATTTCATATTCCTCACAAAGGACTGTTGGACAGTCAATTGCTTAGTTGAAGTAGTACAAGTGGTCTTCGGACTTCCCCTCTGGGATGACGATCAACTCCCAGCAGCAACAACAGCAGTGGCAGCAACAGCAGGCGTACCACTCATGGATCCCCCGGAGGAATTCCAGTTAGGAGAGGACTCGTCAGTCTTGCCAGGGACATGGCCTGCAGGACTACTGACGTTCAGGGCTGAGGAGGACGTTGGCATTGAGGGAGTTGGTGGTGTGGCTAGCAGGAGCTTGGGTACAAGAGGAAGAAGGGATTTAGGTGTCATTGGACTGCTTATGCTCTTACCCAAAGTTTCAGAACTTGACACTGACTTCTGATGAATGCGCAACAGGTGACGTATAAGGGAGGATGTTCCTAGGTGGTTAACGTCCTTAGCCCTACTTATTACAGATTGACAGAGGCAACACACGGCTTGACACCTGTTGTCCGGATTTGTGGAGAAATAATTCCGCACCGAAGAGGTGGTTTTTTGGTAGTTTGCCCAGGCATCACAATGGGCTTCTTCGTCCCAAGGACAACAGGTGTCTCCCCCGGTGCTTGACTTAAACAAACCACATCACCATCAGAATCCTTATCGTCAACTTCCTCCTCAGTGCCAGCAACACCCATATCCTCATCCTGGTGTACTTCAACAGTGACATCTTCAATTTGAATATCAGAAACTGGACTGTGGGTGCTACTTCCAGCACTTGCAGAAGGCGTGCAAATGGTGGAAGGAGCCACCTCTTCACATCCAGTGTTGGGAAGGTCAGGCATTGCAATCGCCGACACACTTGGACTCTCCTTGGGGATTTGTGATACCATCTCAGAACGGACAGTTCTTTTCTGTGCTTTTTCCAGCTTAACTCTTTTAATTTTTCTCGTGGGAGGATGAGGGCTTCCATCGTCATGTGAAGTTGAACCACTGGTCATGAACATAGGCCAGGGCCTTAGCCATTCCTTGCCACTCCGTGTCATAAGTGGCATATTGGCAAGTTTACGTTTCTCCTCAGACCATTTAAATTTCTTTTTTTGGGTCTTTTTACTGAACGTTGGCTTTTTGGATTTTACATGCCCTCTACTATCACATTGGGCATCGGCCTTGGTAGACGACGTTGATGGCATTTCATTGTCTATGTCATGGCTAGTGGCAGCAGCTTCAGCACGAGGAGGAAGTGGTTCTTGATCTTTCCCTATTTTATCCTCCAAATTTTTGTTCTCCATTATTTTTCTGGAGTTATATAACACAATATGCAGCGCAGGAGCACTGGACATATGGCAGCAGAGTACACCACTGTGACTGGTCACTGGAATGACTGATGGCTGATGCACAGGACACTACCACTGGTCTGATGCAGGACAACACAGCAACACTGTAAAGGACTTGTTATTATTATACAGCAGCACTGGACATATGGCAGCAGAGTATACCACTGTGACTAGTCACTGGAATGACTGATGGCTGATACACAGGACACTACCACTGGTCTGATGCAGGACAATGCATCACCACTGAACTGATGCAGCACAACACAGCACCACTGGACTGGACTTATACAGCAACACTGGACATATGGCAGCAAGAGGACACAACCACTGTGACTGGACAAATGCAGCACAAGACACTACCACTGAGAGAACGGAGACACGTTCTCTCTCTACACTCTCCAATGCCGGAGTGAAAATGGCGGGGATGCGCGGCTCCTTATATGGAATCCAAATCCCGCGAGAATCCGACAGCAGGATGATGACATTTTGCCTCGTTCTGGTTTCCAAGTCAGGCGGGAAAACCCGAGCCTGACTTGGATCCGGGCTCAGAGCGTGAAGTCTGGTAGGGTTCGATTTTTCAATAAAAAAATATTTAAATATAAAAGGCATAAAAGCTGGGAGACAATTTTTTTTCAATAAAAATAAATGATAATAATAATGATGGGAGCATGGCAGCAGCACGTCTCCTTTGTGGCTGCTTTTTGGGGCTTTTTCCTCCACACCTAAGCTTTTCTGTGTGCTCCCCTCCACCTATTCCTGTGCCTATACTCCAGGGGACTGTTTGCTCACCAGGAGGGCCCTACCCTGTCGTTTATCCTCACCAGGTCTAGAGTCGGCAGTTTGTGACCCCGCCGTCAACTCGTGGTCTCCTGCATATCTCCAGGCTGAATATATCTCCCGCTGCCTGCTGCTTCCATATCCTTGTTGAGCCTCAGCTGCACACTGCCGGTGGTTCTCAATGACAGCTAAACTCATCTTTCATTGTGACTTTTCCGGCTGCATGTTCCGTCTCCCTGGGTGACGGACCCGCCCCCTCATCACAGCCCTAGACTCTTTGTGGGACTTGCTCTTGTCCTTCACTGCTCACACTGTGCTTTATCACGGGGGGGAAGGGGGGGGGGTTGCCTGTACTGCCTTGCCCTGTGGCGGAGTTGCAGCATGTGGCTTGACAGCCTTTCTTTCCACAACCTTCTTTTCCAGCTACCCTTTCCAAATCCTACTAAGCTAGATCAACGTGATAGCAGGAGGCCCCCAGCTTTTCCGGACTCGCATTCTTATTTCTTAAGGAGGGATAATGAAAAATGGGGAGGATTAGGAAGACTTGCGGGGCAGCGGGAGGCTAAATTAGAAAACGGGAGCTTCCGCAAAATGCAGGAGGGTAAGCAAGCCGGAGCTGATGAAATACCTAGCCATGATGTTTATGGCGTACATGCCACTGGTCAGGAGGAGGACTTCTAACAGTACTAAAGTATACCCACATTTTAAAGGGAAAAGTAAAAAACAATGCTGACTCTTGCATACGCACGGAGAGATTTTAACTATGAGCGTTTTCCCTTGAACTGGCAGTAGGAGATTTTGACTAACTTTTCCAGCGATTTTGGCTAACTTATTTAAGCAAGGGGATGCTTTTACTTTTCCAGCGACAAAACCAAAATTGACTTGCCTGCACAGTCTATTTTTAGCAGCGATAACGACCTGGCGGGGACGCCCATCGCTATCGCTGGCTGTGTACACACAGATCGATATACACTAACTTTCTTAGCGATTTTGACTATATAGCTATATTGCTCCTTGTGTATGGACCTTTACAACAGGGACATCTGAAAATAGCAATTTGGGAATGATCAACTACATTTCTGGTATTATAGTGCATAGACTAGAGTAAATATTGAACATTGAAAATGGCAATATAGTTCCAGTTTAATAAATAATGAGCAAGACAAACATCAAAATAAAAAAAATTATTCTGATAAATGTATGCTTTATGTGTTTCATGAATATTCTAAGTCCAAATAAATATAAATTGTCATTAATAGCATTGACGTGAGGTGGAGGGGGGTGGGGCGGCAGATGAGGCAGAGCCTTTCTTGTAATACTCCAGTATACTGCAGAGTTTTTACTACACAAACAAAGTATATGTAAAATTCAAAGAATATGTTAGAAGTATCTTCTTTGGATTATTCTACTTGTTTTATAGACTAAACTCTACTCTTACTAAATTTGCAGCATTATGTACTGCTGCATCTTTGTACAATGCCCGCATGAAGGGCCTCCGACAGTTCTGGCGGGACCTGGCACAAGGAGGGGGCGTGGTCCAATGGAGGGGCATGGTTAAATGGAGGAGGCGTGACCCAGGGGGAACCGGTGCCCAGGGCGGGGGGGCATCTGTGTCGAGGGTGGGAGGAAGCGGGATGCGACAACCCTTGGGGTCATAGATCGTGTGTAAATCTGTGAGCCATTTACCTCACCGCACGTCCCTGATTATTAGCATACTTGCCTACCTGACCCTCTCCATGAGGGAGAAAATGCTCTGTTCCTGGACTTTCCTGGTAATGTATGATTGCCATCACCTGTGGTGAATCACCTTTCTTATCAATTAACTAGCTCACCACAGGTGATGGCAATCATACATTACCAGGAAAGTCCAGGAACAGAGCATTTTCTCCCTCATGGAGAGGGACAGGTAGGCAAGTATGATTAATAGCATACCCTCCAACATGACCGCCCCACTAGGTACAAAATGCTCTGTTTCTGGACTTCCCTCTCAATTTATTATTGCAATCACCTGTGAAGAAACAGCTTTCTTATCATTTAAACTAGTTCAACACAGGTGATGGAAATCATAAATTAAGAGGGAAGTCCAGGAACAGAGCATTTTGTACCTAGTGGGGCGGGTCATGTTGGAGGGTCTGTAATAGTTGGTAGGAAGTTGTTTTTTGGCCCTTGTTAAACAGTAAGCATAGATTTATTTAAAGGAAACAAGAAAGAAAACAGACAGGTATATTAAAGAGAGTAAAGCAATGAGCAAATGTGACGAAGAAAACTGAGATTATTTTTACATTCTTTTTGAGCATTTTAGATACTTTTGGGAGATGCTGAGTGCTGACTGTTTCTTGTCAATTTCCCATTTTCCATGTAAAATTTCTGCTGACTGATAAAAAGGAAGCTTTACTGTAATTACATGTTTCATGACTCTAAGTAAATATGGGTGGAAAGGATGGTAAAAAATGCAACATGCTCTTTAATCCCATTCTATTATCTATTACACAGTGCTGGCATCCAAACTATGTTCACCTGTTTTTAAATACAATGACGCTGGAATTTTTGTAGATTAAATAAATTAGAAGAGGAATGTCACAGTTTTGGCATTAACACCATTTTATATCTGTATTACATTTTATTACATGCATTAAAATGACAGGGACACACATGATAAGATGAAATAAGCAATATGTTTTGTTTGAACACATGAAACCATGGTGATTAGCACAGATAAACATTAGGCCTGTAACACTTTTTTCTTGAGAACCTAATGTGCTTGTAATAGCAATAAGTAGCAACAGTAATTATGCTATTAAGATTGTGTGCCACTGTGATTGCTTTCTTATGCGTAAATTCACAGCTTGTACAGGGTTAGGGCTTTTCTCATATTTATGTGAAAGAAGAACGTGCGTTATTTCAACAATAGAGGGCTCAGGAGTGTTCAGAGTTCAACTGGCCCATCAGCGTACTGGGTTAAACTCAGTGCAGTCCACTAAATGGCGGAACATGTGAGCGGTGGGCCCAGGCGCAAAAATATGATCTGGGGCAGCCTCCTCTATCCCAACCCAAGTTTGTAATATGCCACACAGCAATGGGTGACAGGGAGAGACAGAGAGTGACAATGTAAGGGAGGGGGAGGCAGTGGGTAACAGGGAGAGGGTGTGGGGCCCACCCTGCTCTCTGCACTGGGCCATTCAGCCGAAATTGATGAAAATGGTCTGCGTGTGAAAGTCATGGGATAACTCATTGCTGGTCTGGGCAGCAGTGAGCCCCTTAGTCCTCAGATCTGCACCTGCTGCACCAATGGTAGTTCTGCATCTGAGCCCACTGCATGGGAGCTAGGGATGGCCATCAATCATTGATGGTTAGCAATAATAATCAATGCTTTGCCACCAATAGTCAATGATTTTGGCATATCTGTCGCTTCAGGCTGCTCTATGATTTCAAGACAAAATTAATCTGTGGTATTGAAAATAGAAGTTTATATTGGTTAAAGGGCATTACATGCTCTGTCCCGCCAAAAATTCCATTTGTGAACATGGGGGGACCCACATATGAAAGAGGCGAGCCCTATCTTTCAAATTATGTGCCCCCTTAGAAACTACTGTCAAAGTTTTCCATAGAAGGATAGTGCACATTTTGCCCTATCTGTGCCACACTGGCAACACACACGTGGGGGCAACCTGCTTTGAAAGTGGGGAGTCTCTTTCAAACAGTGTGCCCCCTCAGTAGTTATTGCCTAGTGATAACCAGACACTTAGGGGTACATTTACTGAGGGTGGATTTTTTTTTAGAACTGGTGATGTTTCCCATAGCAACCAATCAGGTTCTATCTATTATCTTCTAGAAGCACCTAGATAACTGTTAAGTAGAATCTGATTGGTTGCTATGAGCAACATCACCAGTTCTAAAAAACCTCCCACCTTAGTAAATTTACCCGTAAGTGATGTCGCACACAAAAGATTATACTTTCCAGAGATGGGGTGATCTAAAGTACCTATCACCTCCATCTTGTGTCAAATAAAAATTAATAGCGGGGGATCTACTTAGCTGCAGGGTTTGGCCCACGGCTAATAATGCACACTGCCTAAATCAATTGATGGGCATTACCCTACATTCTACATTTTACGTGAAATGTATGGGTTTAGTGCGCATTTAACCCCGTGTTTACCATGTGGGGAAAAAGCATTTTTATGGAGTAGCTCTGGGGCATGAAACCCAAAGCTATTCTCCAGACGGTTTGCCGCTAATTGGATTCCCAATAATAATTTTCAAGTGCAGATTTTTTAGTGTAAACCTACATGTAGAAGTCTGCTGTTTGCAATTTTGGAAACATGGCTTTCTTTGTGCTGTTTATAAAAAAAACTCATGTGCTTTTGGTTTATTTTATTGAAATCTCTATAAAACACAAAACTTTTTTGCCCACTTTGGTCATATATTATATGGAGTGAATTAGAGATGTGTGCTGACTCCCGTCTTTTGGTTTTAGATAGGGATGAGCAGGTTCGTGTCCCTGAAAACCAAACGCCCCCGAACACCACGTCCCGAGCCCGGATCTGAGTCCGGCTCGAGACTTCCCGTCAGACTCGGAAACCAGAACATGGTGAAAAGTCATAATCCCGCTGTCGGACTCGGATTCTCGCGGGTTTTGGATTCCATATAAGGAGCCTTGCATCGCCGCCATTTTCACTCCAGTCCTGGAGAGTGTAGTGAGATGACGTGTCTCCTCAGTGTCTGTGCGGGAAAGTGGTGTGGAGCGTGGGGTGGCGACCTGCTCTTTTGTGCCAGCTATCTTGTGCTGCATCAGTCCAGTGGTGGTGTCTTGTGCTGCATCAGTCCAGTCACAGTGGTGGTGTCCTGTGCTGCCATAAGTTCAGTGCTGCTATATAAGTCCTGTCCAGTCCAATGGTGCTGTGTTGTGCTTCATCAGTCCAATGGTGCTGTCCTGTGCTGCCATAAGTCCAGTGGTGGTGTCCTGTGCTGCTATAAATCCAGTGGTGCTGCTGTATAAGTCCAGTCCAGTAGTGCTGTGTTGTGCTGCATCAGTCCAGTGGTGGTGTCCTGTGCTGCCATAAGTCCAGTGGTGGTGTCCTGTGCTACCATAAATCCAGTGGTGCTGCTCTATAAGTCCAGTGGTACTGCCGTATAAGTCCAGTCCAGTGGTGCAGCCATATAAATCCAGTCCAGTGGTGCAGCCATATAAGTCCAGGGGCAGTGCTGTATAAGTCCAGGGATACTACCGTATAAGTCCAGGGGTACTGTCGTATGAGTCCAGTCCAGTGGTTCTGCCATATAAGTCCAGTGGTGCTGTCCTGTGATGTATATTATTTACTCCAAATAAAGGGGTTATTAATATTTAATCCAAATAATTTTTACAGGGTTTGCCATGTGTGGTGTAGGAGTTCGCACTCCTGTGCCGCATATTGGCCCTCATTCCGAGTTGATCGGTCGCAAGGTGAATTTAGCAGAGTTACACACGCTAAGCCGCCGCCTACTGGGAGTGAATCTTAGCTTCTTAAAATTGCGACCGATGTATTCGCAATATTGCGATTACTAACTACTTAGCAGTTTCAGAGTAGCTTCAGACTTACTCTGCCTGTACGATCATTTCAGTGCTTGTCGTTCCTGGTTGACGTCACAAACACACCCAGCGTTCGCCCAGGCACTCCCACCGTTTCTCCGGCCACTCCTGCGTTTTTTCCGGAAACGGTAGCGTTTTCAGCCACACGCCCCTGAAACGCCGTGTTTCCGCCCAGTAACACCCATTTCCTGTCAATCACATTACGATCGCCGGAGTGAAGAAAAAGCCGTGAGTAAAAATACTTTCTTCATAGTAAAGTTACTTGGCGCAGTCGCAGTGCGAACATTGCGCATGCGTACTAAGCGGATTTTCACTGCGATGCGATGAAAAATACCGAGCGAACAACTCGGAATGAGGGCCATTGTTATATATTTTCAGAAAAATAATGGAGAACAAAAATTTGGAGGCTAAAATAGGGAAAGATCAAGAACCACTTTCTCCAACTGCTGCTGCTGCCGCTTCTGTTGTTGCTGCTGGGAGTTGATCATCATCCCAGAGGGGAAGTCGGAAGACCACTTGTACTACTTCAACTAAGCAATTGACTGTCCAACAGTCCTTTGCGAGGAAGATGAAATATCATAGCAGTCATCCTGTTACAAAGCGGATAACTGAGGTCTTGACAGCTGTGTTGGTGTTAGACATGCGTCCGGTATCTGCCATTAGTGCAGTGGGATTTAGACAATCGATGGAGGTAGTGTGTCTCCAGTACCAAATCCCAACTAGATTCCACTTCACTAAGAAAGCGATTCTCGGACTGTACAGGGACATTAAGAAAAGTGTCCTCATTGTCCTGAAAAATGCATTTGTATCCAGTGTCCACTTAACCACGGACATGTGGACAAGTGGAACAGGGCAGACTAAGGACTACATGACTGTGACAGCCCACTGGGTAGATGTATTGCCTCCCACATCAACAACAGCAGCGGAACCAGTAGCAGCATCTCACAAACGCCAACTCGTTCCTAGGCAGGTTACACTGTAACCGGTTTCTGTAAGAGGCACACTGCTGACAACCTCTTACAGAAACTGAGGGACATCATTGCACAATGGCTTACCCCACTTAGACTCTCCTGGGGATTTGTGATATTGGACAACGCCATCAATATTGTGCGTGCATTACATCAGGGCAAATTCCAGCACGTCCCATGTTTTGCACATACAATTAATTTGGTGGTGCAGAATCTTTTGAAAAATGACAGGGGCATGCAGGAGATGCTGTCGGTGGCACGAAAAATTGCGGGCCACTTTCGACATTCAGCCACCGCGTGCCGAAGACTGGAGCACCACCAAACATTCCAGGTGGTTGTGCCGCACACTTGTGTCGCTTAGCTTAGTCATCCAGCTGCCTCATTGCACCTCTTTTTCTTCTTTGCATGATGAGCTGTTTGGGGCCTAGTTTTTAAAAGTGCCATCCTGTCTGCCACTGCAGTGCCGCTTCTAGATTGGCCAGGTGTTTGTGCAGCACACTTGTGTATCGCTTAGCTTAGTCATCCAGCTACCTTATTGCACCTCTTTTTCTTCTTTGCATGATGTGCTGTTTGGAGCCTAGTTTTTAAAAGTGCCATCCTGCCTGCCACTGCAGTGCCACTGCTAGATGGGCCAGGTGTTTGTGCAGCACACTTGTGTCGCTTAGCTTAGCCATACAGCTACCTCATTGCACCACTTTTTCTTCTTTGCATGATGTGCTGTTTGGGGCCTAGTTTTTAAAAGTGCCATCCTGTCTGACACTGCAGTGCCACTCTTAAATAGGCTAGGTGTTTGTGCCGCCCACTTGTGTCATTCAATAGGACTGGCGCCCGAAGCAAAACTTCAAGATCTGACAGCGGGACCTCAAGGTTTTGCCTTAATTTGGGATCCAGGGCAGGCTGGATCCCCTATGTTTGGGTGGTTCCGGTACTCAGGGATTCATCCCACTCTTCTCTACTTAGAATGAGTAGAGAGTAGTGGTATTTTCTGTCTTCTGTAGTGGTAGTTATACAGTTTTCTGTAAAAAAAAAATAGGATTTTGATAACCTACCGGTAAATCCTTTTCTCCTAGTCCATAGAGGATGCTGGGGACGACATCAAGACCATGGGGTATAGACGGGATCCGCAGGAGACATGGGCACTCTAAAGACTTTTCATTGGGTGTGAACTGGCTCCTCTCTCTATGCCCCTCCTCCAGACTTCAGTTGTAGGAACTGTGCCCAGGGAGACTGACATTTCGAGGAAAGGAATTACTTAACTAGTGGTGAGACATTTACCAACTCACACCCTCAACCATGCCGCACACATGGCATTCAACATAACACACGCCAACAGGCATGAACCAAATGCAGCAACATGCTGAAACTAAGATAACACAACTTGTTTAACTGTAATAACTAAACTGCTTCCTCTACAGACTAGGAGAATAGGATTTACCAGTAGATTATCAAAATCCTATTTTCTCATAGGTCCTAGAGGATGCTGGGGACGACATCAAGACCATGGGGTCTATACCAAAGCTCCAGTACGGGCGGGAGAGTGCGGATGACCCTGCAGCACCGATTGACCAAACTTTAGGTCCTCATCGGCCAAGGTGTCAAACTTGTAGAAGTTAGCAAATGTGTTTGACCCTGACCAAGTAGCTGCTCGGCAAAGTTGTAATGTCGAGACCCCCCGGGCAGCCGCCCAGGATGAGCCCACCTTCCTAGTGGAGTGGGCCTTTACCGACGTCGGTAACGGCAATCCAGCCATAGTATGAGCTTGCTGAATTGTATTCCTAATCCAACGTGCAATAGTCTGCTTGGAAGCAGGACAGCCAATCTTGTTGTGAGCATACAGGACAAACAGAGCCTCTGTTTTCCGTATACGAGCCGTTCTAGCAACATAGATTTTCAAAGCTCTAACCACATCTAGAGATTTTGGTGGTCATTCCGAGTTGTTCGCTCGTTGCCAATTTTTGCTTTATTGCGATTAGTCGCTTACTGCGCATGCGCAAGGTTCGCAGAGCGCATGCGGTTAGTTATTTTACACAAAAGTTAGGCATTTTACTCACGGCATAACGAGGATTTTTCATCGTCCTGGTGATCGCAGTGTGATTGACAGGAAGTGGGTGTTTCTGGGCGGAAACTAGCCGTTTTCTGGGCGTGTGTGAAAAAATGCTGGTGTTTCTGGGAAAAACGCAGGAGTGTCTGAAGAAACGGGGGAGTGTCTGGGCGAACGCTGGGTGTGTTTGTGACGTCAAACCAGAAACGAAACTGACTGAACTGATCGCAATGGCTGAGTAAGTCTGGAGCTACTCAGAAACTGCTAAATAATTTCTATTCGCAATTCTGCGAATCTTTCGTTCGCAATTCTGCTATGCTAAGATACACTCCCAGAGGGCGGCGGCTTAGCGTGTGCAATGCTGCTAAAAGCAGCTAGCGAGCGAACAACTCGGAATGAGGGCCTTTGAATCAATGAATGTGTCAGTGACTACTGGCACTACAATAGGTTGGTTTATGTGGAAAGATGAAACCACCTTCGGAAGAAAATGTTGACGAGTTCTCAACTCTGCCCTATCTTCATGGAAGATCAGGTAAGGGCTCTTGTGAGACAAGGCCCCCAATTCAGACACCCACCGCGCGGATGCCAATGCCAAAAGCATCACCACTTTCCAAGTGAGAAACTTCAACTCTATCTTTTGTAGAGGCTCAAACCAATCCGACTGAAGGAACTGCAATACCACGTTAAGGTCCCATGGTGCCACTGGAGGCACGAATGGAGGCTGGATGTGCAGAACCCCTTTCACGAAGGTCTGAACCTCTGGAAGAGAGGCCAATTGTTTTTGGAAGAACACTGACAAGGCTGAAATCTGGACCTTGATTGACCCCAATCGGAGGCCTGCCTCCACACCATCCTGCAAAAAATGGAGAAAACATCCTAAGTGAAACTCTTCCATAGGAGCTATCTTGGATTCACACCAAGACACATATTTTCTCCAAATACGGTGGTAATGTTTCAACGTTACTCCATTTCTGGCCTGAATAAGGGTGGGGATGACTTCCTTGGGAATACCCTTCCTGGCTAGGATACAGCGCTCAACAGCCATGCCGTCAAACGTAGCTGCAGACTTAGAACACGTACGGCCCCTGCTGCAGCAGGTCCTCTCGAGGAGAAAGAGACTGTGGATCTTCTATGAGCAACTGCTGAAGATCTGGGTACCAAGTCCTCCTTGGCCAGTCTGGGGCAATGAAGGTTGCTCGAACCCTTGTTTTTCTTATGATCCTGAGTACTTTTGGGATCAGCGGAAGTGGAGGGAAGACATACACTGACGGAAACACCCCCTGGGTCACCAGTGCATCCACTGCTACTGCTTGAGGGTCTCTCGACCTGGAACAGTATCTCTGAAGCTTCTTGTTGAGACGAGACGCCATCATGTCTATTTGAGGAACTCCCCAAAGACTTGTCACCTCTGCGAAGACTTCTTGGTGGAGGCCCCACTCTCCTGGATGGAGATCGTGTCTGCTGAGGAAGTCTGCTTCCCAGTTGTCTACTCCCGGAATGAATATTGCCGACAGAGCTTGTAGATGTTTTTCTGCCCAGCGGAGGATTTTTGTCGCCTCTGCCATTGCCGCTCTGCTTTTCATTCCGCCCTGCCTGTTTATGTATGCGACTGCTGTTACATTGTCCGCCTGGATCTGCACGGGACGGTCTTGAAGAAGATGTACCGCTTGTTGAAGGCCGTTGTAAATGGCTCTTAGCTCCAGAACGTTTATGTGAAGGCAGGCTTCCTGATGTGACCAACGTCCCTGGAAGTTGTCTCCCTGAGAGACTGCTCCCCAGCCTCAGAGACTTGCATCCGTGGTTACCAGGACCCAGTCCTGAATCCCGAACCTGCGTCCCTCTAGCAGGTGAGAGCTGTGCAACCACCACAGGAGCGAAATCCTGGTTCTTGACGACAGGATTATCTTGCTGTGCATGTGTAGGTGTGACCCCGACCACTTGTCCAACAGGTCCCACTGGAATACTCTGGCATGGAACCTGCCAAACTGTATGGCCTTGTAGGCCGCCACCATCTTCCCCAACAACCGAATGCACTGTGTCGATCCGACACACTTGATGGTTTCAATATCTGTTTTACCATTTTCTGGATTTCCAGAGCCTTTTCCAGCGGAAGAAATACTCTCTGAACTTCTGTGTCCAGAATCATCCAGAGGAAGGACAACCTTGTTGTCGGTTCCAACTGTGACTTTGGGTAATTTATGATCCACCCGTGTTGTTGGAGTATTGACAGAGAGAGTGATATGTTTTGTAACAACTGCTCCCTGGATCTCGCCTTTATCAGGAGATCGTCCAGATAAGGAATTATATTGACTCCTTTCTGACAAAGGAGGACCATCATCTCCGCCATCACCTTGGTGCATACTCTCGGCGCCGTGGAGAGACCGAAAGGCAACGTCTGGAATTGGTAATGGCAATCCTGGCCCGCGAATCTCAGATAAGCCTGGTGAGGAGGATAAATGGGAACATGCAGGTAAGCATCCTTTATGTCCACCGACACCAAGTAGTCCCCCTCCTCCAGACTGGCAATCACTGCCCGAAGTGATTCCATCTTGAACTTGAACCTTTTTAGGTAACAATTCAGATCTTTTAGATTTAGTATCGGTCTGACCGAGCCGTCCGGCTTCGGTACAACAAAGAGGCTGGAATAAAAACCCCTCCCTTGTTGAGACGACGGTACCAGGACTATGACCTGGTCTTTACATAATTTTTGGATTGCCGCTGTTACTGCTCCTCTTTCTAGCAAAGAAACTGGCAAGGTCGATTTGAAAAATCGGCACGGAGGCACGTCTTGAAACTGCAGTTTGTATCCTTGGGATACTATTTGCAACACCCAGGGATCCAGGCCAGACAAAATCCAACCTTGGCTGAAGAGTTTGAGATGTGCCCCCACCCGAGCGGCCTCCCGCAAGAGAGCTCCAGCGTCATGCTTGGGATTTGGCAGGAGTAGGGGTAGACTTCTGCTCTTGGGAACCTGGAGCCGCTGTGGGCTTCTTTCCCCTTCCCCTACCTGCAAAGAAGGGGGAACCTCTCGCTTTTTTGTATTCATTGGGCCGAAGGACTGCATTTGCGGGTGATAGGTCTTTTTTGCCGGTGCAGGCGCAGAGGGCAAAAATGTCGACTTACCTGCGGTAGCCGCCAAGACTAACGCATCCAGGCCATGCCAAATAAGGCCTCACCTTTAGTTGTGAGAGCCTCCATGTTTCTTTTGGAATCTGCATCCGCGTTCCACTGGCGAATCCACAATGCCCGCCTAGCCGATACTGCCATGGTAGCGGCCTGTGAGCTCAAGAGTCCAATATCCTTAATTGCTTCCAGCATGTAGGCGGTAGCATCCTTGATATTCCCTAATTTAAGGAGTATCTCATCTTTATCAATCGTGTCAATTTCTGATGACACGCTTTCTGACCATTTTTCAATAGCGCGACTCACCCATGCGCAGGCAATAGTGGGCCTAATCAGTGTACCATTGGTAACATAAATGGATTTCAATGTTGTTTCCATTTTGCGGTCTGCCGGCTCTTTAAGAGAAGCCATGCCAGAAGCAGGGAGAATTACTTTCTTTGTCAACTTGGAAAGTGCACTGTCTAACACTGCTGGTGACTCCCACTTTTTCCTGTCCTCAGCCGGGAAAGGCTAAGCTATGTGAATCCTTTTGGGAATACGAAATCTTTTATCAGGATTCACCCACATCCCTTCAAACAGAGCATTTAGTTCGTGTGAAGGGTGGAACGTGACTTTGGACTTCTTTTCTTTACATAAATAAGCCTTCTTCTGAGGTACAGGAGTGGTTTCTGTAACCTCCAACACGTCCCTTATAGCCATAATCATATATTGTATATTTTTTGCCAATTTATGATCTATCTCTCTAGATTCACTATCGTCGACACAAGAGTCAGAATCCGTGTTGGTATCAATGTTTACAACATTTGCAAATGGTCTCTTATGTGACCCAGAGGGGCCGCCCGCATAAGGAATAACAGCATCCTGAAAAATCACATCTTCCACAGATTTTCTCCAGCATGCAGCCTTAGATTCAGACTTATCTAATCTATGGTTAATCAGATGCATACTGTCACCCTCAACTCTTTCACCCATGCAGGCTCTTGGTGTGCCTGTAGCGTCACCACATTACAACTCTGTGTCCCTAAAATGGCTTCCTCCCGGGAGGAACTCTCTGCCTCAGACATGCCTCACACCAACAGACACACTGGGACTTATTTTGGGGACAGACCCACAGTAAAATCTGTCAGAGGGACACAGGATAGGAGAAGCCAGTTCACAATCCCAGTGCCAGTATTTCCTGTGAACACAGTATGTCCACAGCCCAACAGCGCTTTTTAAATAGTAATACACACTATCAAATGCACCACAATCGCTTTGTGCCCCCCCCTTAATAGCACCCTATACTTGTCAGCCTGAGGAGAGAGAGAAAATGGCGCTGAGCAGTGTGCTGGCTGCCTGAGGAAGAAGCTCCGCCCCCGCAATGGCGCGTCCTTACACTCAGTATTCATAGTAATCTTTATACTGGCAGGGGTAGGGCTGTGCCAGCGGCATCTTATGCCCCCCTTTAGCCAGTTTGAGGTATTTTTCGTGCAGCCCAGGGTGCCCCCCGGCACCCTGCACTGCCTGTGTGTGTGGGCAGCAATGGCGCGCTGCGCTCCTGCCAGCCGCGCCGCACCTCAGCCGTTACTTACTTGATAGAAGTTCATCCTTCTCATACTCACCTGTCTTCTGACTTCTGGCTCTGTGAGGGGGGTGACAGCGTGCTGTGGGAGAGAGCATCTAGACACGGCTAGCGTTCAGTTCCCTTCAGGAGCTAATGGTGTCCTGTCAGCCAGAAGCAGAGCCATGAAACTCTGAGGAAGTTGGTTCTGCTTCTGTCCCCTCAGTCCCATGAAGCAGGGAGTCTGATGCCAGCAGATCTCCCTGAAAATAAAAAACCTAACATAAGTTTTTTCAGGGAAACTCAGTAGAGCTCCTCAGAGTGCATCCAGTCGACCTGGGCACATTTCTAAAACTGAGGTCTGGAGGAGGGGCATAGAGGGAGGAGCCAGTTCACACCCAATGAAAAGTCTTTAGAGTGCTCATGTCTCCTGCGGATCCCGTCTATACCCCATGGTCTTGATGTCATCCCCAGCATCCTCTAGGACATATGAGAAACTAGGTATAATTTGTGTGAGTACCTCATAAAAAAAAAAAATCATGATATTGATGTTGATATGTGATGAGCACTAACATAAAAATGGTATCAGCACAGGGCTGGAAAAAGTTAAACCCTCAGCAGTTAAATGGTTCAAAGGGCATTTTCTGATACCTTGTATAGCACTGCATTATTGTATTATCAGACATTTGCCAAAACTGGAATTCTCCGAATTACAACAGCTTCAAATTATCAATCCTGACTGAATGTATTACTGGAGGAAAATGAGTGCAGAATATACTTTTAATCCTACTTGTTCCAATTTCAGTCAGACCTACTGCATGGGACTTATGGCCGGTGCTAGGGTGTTCGGCGCCCTCCTGCAAACTATAAATTTGCGCCCTCCTACAAATGTGAGAGGCAATGGGTGACACTTGTGGAGAAACAGTAGGTTACCGGCAGGGGTGGGTCCAGAACAAAACGACAGGGGAGCACCATGACAGAGCAGAGGAAGGGGAGAAGGGGTATTTGCGCACACATTCCTGGTAAAATTTTATAATAATAATATAATATATAAATATACTATATAAATATACGGGATGTAGTTCCGTCACATTACCTCCCCCTACGTCCCGCCCCCCTTTAGTTCCCGATAGTCGGCATGCCAACTAGCAGGGACTATTCCCATTCGTGGGTGTCCACAACACCCATAGGGCGACCACTGATGTGCTGCTGTAACAGGGGATTGGATAAGGTACCGGTGACGCTGCCTGTCAGTGTGACAGGCGCAGCAGCAGGCAGCAACAGAAGAGACAGACGAGACTCTCCACCCTGGCGCCTCCCTGCTTTGCATCCCTATGCTGAGCGGGTAGCGCCGGGACTGATTGGAGAGAATACCAGGCCCTAGGCATACATATTACTAAAGCCAGCACCCTGCATTCCAGTATGTCCAAGACATTGCAGTTAGTGGTGGATAAATGGCACTATCCCTTAAACTTATTGAGCAGACCTACACAACTGCAGATGGAATTTGCTTATTATATATCCTTAACAGTGTTTATTGCACCAGAGGAACCCAAACCACTGGGCACCGCTAAATTGGAAGGATAGGTCATATTTAGGAGGGACTGGAAAGATAAGAAAGGGGTGGAATTTGTGTACATGTAAATTATGTTTAAGAGGAATTTGGCAATGTAGCGTTATTTGTACAGTAGATATACATGAAGAGCAAAACACAGTATACTCAGTAGGGTTTGTTTTAACCTAAATGGTATATATATAATTGTACTGAAATTCAATAATTGTTGCATGTAGGGCCGTAAATTATAATGCAATACTCCTTGATTTTAAAATATCCAACCTTTTGTAAGTATACTGCTTTTAGAAAGCTATTGCCGAGTCGCACCCAAGATTTAAACACGGGTCCTTCTCGGGACTTGGAGAGACCCCTTTCAGATAGGCAGCCCTACCCGGCAATATTCTGGGTTGGTGATGTCACAGCTAGTGCGTACTGAGGTGGCACTTGGATATGATGCGTGTGAACAGGTTCCGGGTCGCATCGAGATCGGCTTACCGTTCACACCGCACCGCTAGCCGGGTTGACCACATATTCAACCCTGCTCGCTACTCAAGTTGAAAAACTGTGTAGCTCAACCTGGATTATTTCCACTGGCCCCTTTCAGACTGCACTGCTACCTGGGTTATTGCTGTCGGTCTGAAAGGGGTATAATAGAAGCACTCAGTAGAGGTGCTGAACTTAGAGCAGAAACATCTCAAAGAACAGATAGGATACTGTATGAATCTAATGCGTATGTTATCTAATATATCTGGTGAGGAACATTTAGGAGATACAGTAGTTACCTTAACATGATAATATTTGACTTGAATTTCAATAAAACGTTTTGTAAGGTAACTATAAATATTATGAATTTTGGAAAAGCAATGTGTTATACTAATACAGTACATCTGGAAAGTATTCACAGCGCTTCACTTTTTCCACATTTTGTTATGTTACAGCCTTACTCCACACTGGAATAAATAAATTTTTCCCCAAAAAATTCTACACACAATACCCTATAATGACAACGTGAAAAAAGTTGCAAAGTTATAAATTTCACAGTGATAAAGTACCAACCAACCAGCACCTGCCATTTTTCAAACCCAGCCTGTAACATGGTAGTTAGGTGCTGATTGGCTGGTGCGTTATCACAGTGAAATTCATCACTTTTCAAGGCTTAGTATATCTCCCCCAACTTGGCTGGCTTGTAAGGAACATACAACTAAGCCTTAAATAGCCATGACTGAAAGTAGTCATGATAACAGTAAACACATTTTTTTTAACAAAACAAAAAATAAATACATCCGCCCCTGAATTTACCCACATTGTACATGTTACCAGTTGCCTGCCAATATTAATACCACATACGTATGTGTACAAATAATTCTGATACAATGCTTTGTAACATGTACCGACAATCTGAACTTTTTGAATACAGATCTTTTAGAATATTTAAGTCTATCATTTCAAGTATGTGTGCAAACATTGAAAGTTCACCAGAGCTATTCTGAAATTATTTTTCCTATACTTGTGAGAACCAATTCATTTTGTATGGATCTAAATATTTTAGGTATTTTTTAATAATAAATATAACTATATTTTATAATTTTATTTTATTGGGATTTTATTAAAACAGGATTCATATGGGGCTACCAGTCATTATGTGGGTGAAATTGATTAAGGAGAAGTGCTACAACTTGGACTTAGATTCCTACAGCTCATGTCCTCCTTCCATAACCTTAGCTTGAACATTAAATTCTACATGACTTTTGCCTTCCTTTGACTCTTGTCTTGTTACAGGATGTTGGTTATGTCTAGTGTTCTGGTACTTCATTGTAGGGGAATATGACATGTCATCCTTGGGGAGTGTCTTCCAAATATTTGGAGTCCTTTCATGAAAACTGTCTCTGAAGGTTGATATTCTTCTGACTGAGATGTTATAGAATTGCCCTTTGTCCAGCTCAGTCTAACTGTTATCTTGCAATTCTAGTGAGTTCTATCCCAACTCCCCGACTTCCTCTATAACATAGTCCCCGTTACTTCTACTGACCAGATGTTTTGTGATCATGCCTATTATTCTAATTGCTAATGTTTTCTGCAGCATGCTTTCTTCAGTTGTATAAATATAAATACTGTAGTTGGGTTACACATGTGCAGATCTCCTTAATCTAGCATGGCAAGGTGGTAAGCTAACCCATACAGTTCTGGTTCAATATCAGCCTTTTTACAGATATGCCTTACTGTCTACCTAACCCGACTTCTCTTTGTTTTATCTCGGTCAGTCTTTGATTCCAGGTTTTGGATTCTGATTCTAGAACGGCCTATAAATTCTGATTTCAGATTGACCACCAGGCTAACTTCCATTATCAAACAGTGGACATGAATACAATATTGTATATGTTTCTAAAGTAATAGCTTATTACTTTGGGAACATATACAATATTGTATTCACGTCCGCTGTTTACTAATAGGTTTAATAGGATCGGAAAGCAATAAACATTCATTGAAATATTTGCCTTGTTCTTCATTTGGGTCAAAATGTACATAATAAGGTTAGGGGAATAGGTACCATCTCCTGAGGTAGATAGCAGTATGCAGCAGCTGAGAGAACTGACCTCAGCCAGTGTTACTGTGCAGAAAAACAGGAATAAACATAAAAAATAAAATACATTGGCCCCCATTTATCAACGAGTTTCCTTGCTGGAAACTCGTTTTTGGTGGTAAATGGGTCCAATTGCTATTTAACAAGGCTAATAGCGCTGCTAACTAGCAGCGCTATTAGCCTTTCATATTCTCTATACTGCGGCCATATAAACTGTATTTAAGAATGAGCGCTATTTCTGAAATAGAGCTTGCTTACCTGAAATGGATTTGTCTGCTCCGGGCAGACGTTATGGACACAGCTGCAGTGGTGTCCATCCTGCACTCCGGGTCCCCCCTCCTGCAGCAATCCTGGCATGCATCACGCCTGCCGGGTTGCTATAGTGACAGGAAAACCAAAATGGCCGCCGCGTCCGGAAATCACTGCCACGCATCTGCTGGGAATCGGCATAAACCAGCGCATGCGCGGTAGGAGGCAAATCCAGGGACACAGTTCATTCGTCAGCGCTGATGTAAGGTACACATCAGCGCTGACGCGGCAAATACCACATTCGCTCGCCGTGGCATGGCGAGTGAAAACGGTATTTACCACTTCACTTAGTGCTGCTTGATAAATGGGGGACATTGTCGGCTGGCACTAACTAAAACTAAACACAGGATAATCCTAACTCACTAAAAAAAGTACAAGAAATTTCCAGGGAACAGATCACTGCTCCCTCACAGAGACTCCATATTCTCTCCTCTTTCCCCAGGCAGTGTGAGATAGCAATGAATAGGTTGATAGCCTTTTTAACATATCCATACAGCTGAAAACCCTAATTAGCTTTCTGTGATGCTAAAAGTCCAAAGACCCGTACCAGGCCTAAATGGATGGAGAACCCACGCAAGCTCTCTTACATCCAATCCCACGACCCTTATCCAATTCTTTCCAAAAGCCAAAGCTCTCAGAAGAACCAACACAATATTCCTGGGGTTTTAAAACACATAGGTACGAAACCTGGGGCAAATATACCTGCTGTCACAATCCTGACTGTAGGTTTCATATTTGGTGACTTACCCCTGCCATCTGATCCCGGAGTTTAGGCCTAAAAGCCAGCATCCTATGTTTTGCAGAAGTTCAGGCTTCAGTGTTCTCTCGGCCTGCTAGGCCTCATTCTACATCACAGCCTAGTCTAGAGTAGTCACATGACAGTGACTGTTCACCTGACCCAGAGTTGTCCAATCCTCTGCCAGCCTGAGACTCTCTGCATCACCTAATCCTTCTCACCAATCACCAAGGACCAGGAAGTATAAGTCGGGAGGCTGAGTTAGAAACTGGTCCAGTTCCTCGTGTCACACACAGCTCTGTGTGAGCCTTAAAGCTGAGCTCCCTAAAGGTATCCTTTGTACTTAAGTTCCTGTGGAAACTCTGTTCCCTTGTTACCCTGTTTGGTTTACTTTTGTGTTGCCACTGATATTCACTATTTCCACGAGTCTCAATGTAAAGGCACAGCTGCAGTGGTTCATCTTAAAGGCACAGTACTGTATTCCATAGTCTCAACTGAAAACCACAGCTGCCGTGTTTCATCTTTGCTGCTGTTGTGGTTGTGATCTCCAGAGCTTCCGTGTCCCTGTGGCTTCCGTGCCTCCGAGAACCTCCATGCCTCAGCATCTCCGTGCCTCAGCACCTCCGTGCCTCAGCATCTCCGTGCCTCAGCACCACCGCGCCTCAGCACCTCCGTGCCTCCAAGCACCTCCGTGCCTCCTAGCACATCCGTGCCTCCAAGCACCTCAGTGCCTCCAAACACCTCAGTGCCTCCAGGCACTTCTGCACCTCAGTGCCTCCAAGCACCTCAGTGCCTCCAGGCACTTCTGCACCTCAGTGCCTCCTAGCACCTCAGTGCCTCCAAACACCCAGTGCTCACAAGCGTAGTTGGTGTCTCCAGCATCCGGTACTCCTTAATTCTTTCCTCAGCACCTTTTCAAGTTCTGTCTTTCAGGAGACCTCCAGTATCCATACCTGCTTCCTGTCTGCCAACCAAATCCTGCATGAGGAAAACCTAGATTCGGTCATCTCTGCTGCGGTTCCTCTTCCCGGTCACCGGAAGAAACCCCGAGCCCACAACACTCCCAAACCAGGTCAGTGAAAGTATTCACATAGTCCTCCAGTCGCCCGCACAGACTTCACTAACACCGGGTTCACAAAACCTCAGTCATGACAGTAGGAACTGGCCACATGGACCCGGCCGAAAGTGTTTGTCTGACGCAGGACCTCCTAAGCAATATTGCAGGACGCTTGGAGGGTTTGGAGTCGACCTTCTGCACTAAGACTCCTGATCAACTGCAGATTTTCTACCAGATGTTATTACAGTTACAAGAACTTTTGTCTAGTATTCTTCCTGTGATGCCTGATCTCTTCAGGAATACTACCAACGTTGTTGATCCTGTTTTGTCCCATCCAGTTAATAGAGTCTCTTCCTCTGTGCAAGGAAAAGTTGTTCATCAGAGCTATCCACGGCCCAAACTCTCTGAAGCTGAACGTCAGCGGCGTAGGGAGCTACACCTCTGTCTTTACTGTGGAAATTCCGGTCATTTTGTTAAAGATTGCATTCTTCGTAAGCCAGGGAATGGTGACAAATCTCAGTATCACAGTGCTCATGTCTACAAGTCATCCACAGTAGCCGATCCTGCTACTGCTGACAGGGGTATCAAGATGGCTACTCTGAAAGAGACTCAAATTTATGACTGGGGTCCGGTGATTAAAAGACCTTATCCCAAGTTGGGTGTCCAGAGAAGAATGTTCAAGCCATTTAGAGTCACAGAGGAGTCCGTGTCTTCAGCCCAAAGGAGGGGCGTCCGTGCCTACAGCCCAAGGAGGGGCGTCCGTGTCTTCAGCCCAAGGAGGGGCGTCCGTGTCTTCAGCCCAAGGAGGGGCATCCGTGTCTTCAGCCCAAGGAGGGGCGTCCGTGTCTTCAGCCCAAGGAAGGGCGTCCGTGTCTTCAGCCCAAGGAGGGGCGTCCGTGTCTTCAGCCCAAGGAGGGGCGTCCATATCTTCAGCCCCAGTGAGGGGTTCAGAGCGTCCAGCCCCAGTGAGGGGTTCAGAGGGTCCAGCCCCAGAGAGTCTTCAGAGCGCTGCCCAGCCAGAGAGACTACAGAGCGCTGCCCAGCCAGAGAGACTACAGAGCGCTGCCCAGCCAGAGAGACTACAGAGCGCTGCCCAGCCAGAGAGACTACAGAGCGCTGCCTAGCCAGAGAGACTACAGAGCGCTGCCCAGCCAGAGAGACTACAGAGCGCTGCCCAGCCAGAGAGACTACAGAGCGCTGCCCAGCCAGAGAGTCTACAGAGCGCTGCCCAGCCAGAGAGTCTACAGAGCGCTGCCCAGCCAGAGAGTCTACAGAGCGCTGCCCAGCCAGAGAGTCTACAGAGCGCTGCCCAGCCAGAGAGTCTACAGAGCGCTGCCCAGCCAGAGAGTCTACAGAGTGCTGCCCAGCCAGAGAGTCTACAGAGTGCAGCCCAGCCCCGTGAAGTGGGGTCTCTTGCCTCAGCCCAGCCCCGTGAAGTGGGGTCTCTTGCCTCAGCCCAGCCCCGTGAAGTGGGGGCTCTTGCCTCAGCCCAGCCCCATGAAGTGGGGGCTCTTGCCTCAGCCCAGCCCCGTGAAGTGGGGGCTCTTGCCTCAGCCCAGCCCCGTGCAGTGGGGGCTCTTGCCTCAGCCCAGCCCCGTGAAGAGGGGGCTCCTGCCGGTCCAGCAATACTCCAGGCTCCACCTGGTCAGTCCGTCACGGTTCCATCCGGTCCAGCGATACTCCAGGACCAGCCTGGTCAGTCTCCGTTGGCTCCAGCCAATTCAAGTATCCTCGGATCCAATCCAGTCCTACTCGTCCAGCCAAAGATTTCTCCAGTTTCAGCCTCTAAGTTTTCGTCTGATGGTTTACCACCTATTTACTTTGATGGAGATTTATTGCAATATGCCGCTCTGGTTGAACAATTTCTCTCTCTGTTGGAGTCTGATCCTTCAGGTACAGTAACTCCTTCCAACGTTACTCAATATCTGTTCCTGGCATTCAGAGGAAGAGCTTTGGAGTGGGCCAACATGCTTTTTGAGAGTAATGATCCTGTGTTCCATGACTTGCAGACTTTTAGTAATGCTGTGGTTAAAGAATTTAGTCCTAAACCTTTGGAATCTGACTCGGTAAAAGAATCATGCTCTAAAGGGAATGCAGAAGGAAGTTTGTGCTGTCCTCCCAGGGATAATCTAAGAATCTCCTTCGGTAAGAATCCGACCATTAAAATTGCTCATGTAGGAGTCTCTCCTAGCCCAGAGAATTTAAAACTCCAGTGCACCTCCTTTTCATCTGCAAACTGTGTATCTAAGGGAGATTCATATCTTCCATTAGACTTGGACTCAGACTCTGAATTTGATCCAGTTCATGATGCTACTCCTTTCATGGGAGGCCCCATGTTTTCTAAAGAAGGTTTTTCTTTACAGGAGATTCCGCTGTCCTTGGTCAAAACCAAATGTTCCCGTAAGAAGAAGAGGCATCAACGAAGGTCCTAAATTCCTCTGTATGAATTTCTCAAGTTCCTCTAAGATTCAAGATGGGTGTCCGGAGTCCACCCTTGAAGAGGGGGGTACTGTCACAATCCTGACTGTAGGTTTCATATTTGGTGACTTACCCCTGCCATCTGTCCTGGATCCTGTGTCTTTTTACTCACTGAGTTAAACAGCTTGTCAGCACTATGAGTTTTCCTGAGTTCTCTGCCTGAAAGGTAATAGTTAATTAGCTCCACCTGTGGTGAGCTCCTGTGTGAGGCTGAATTCAGTAATCTGAAGTTTAGGCCTAAAAGCCAGCATCCTATGTTTTGCAGAAGTTCAGGCTTCAGTGTTCTCTCGGCCTGCTAGGCCTCATTCTACATCACAGCCTAGTCTAGAGTAGTCACATGACAGTGACTGTTCACCTGACCCAGAGTTGTCCAATCCTCTGCCAGCCTGAGACTCTGCATCACCTAATCCTGCTCACCAATCACCAAGGACCAGGAAGTATAAGTCGGGAGGCTGAGTTAGAAACTGGGCCAGTTCCTCGTGTCACACACAGCTCTGTGTGAGCCTTAAAGCTGAGCTCCCTAAAGGTAACCTTTGTACTTAAGTTCCTGTGGAAACTCTGTTCCCTTGTTACCCTGTTTGGTTTACTTTTGTGTTGCCACTGATATTCACTATTTCCACGAGTCTCAATGTAAAGGCACAGCTGCAGTGGTTCATCTTAAAGGCACAGTACTGTATTCCATAGTCTCAACTGAAAACCACAGCTGCCGTGTTTCATCTTTGCTGCTGTTGTGGTTGTGATCTCCAGAGCTTCCGTGTCCCTGTGGCTTCCGTGCTTCCAAGAACCTCCGTGCCTCAGCATCTCCGTGCCTCAGCACCTCCATGCCTCAGCATCTCCGTGCCTCAGCACCTCCACGCCTCAGCATCTCCGTGCCTCCGCACCACCGTGCCTCAGCACCTCCGTGCCTCCACCACTTCCGTGCCTCCAAGCACCTCCGTGCCTCCCAGCACCTCAGTGCCTCCAAACACCTCAGTGCCTCCAGGCACTTCTGCACCTCAGTGCCTCCAAGCACCTCAGTGCCTCCAGGCACTTCTGCACCTCAGTGCCTCCTAGCACCTCAGTGACTCCAAACACCCAGTGCTCACAAGCGTAGTTGGTGTCTCCAGCATCCGGTACTCCTTAATTCTTTCCTCAGCACCTTTTCAAGTTCTGTCTTTCAGGAGACCTCCAGCATCCATACCTGCTTCCTGTCTGCTGACCAAATCCTGCATGAGGAAAACCTAGATTCGGTCATCTCTGCTGCGGTTCCTCTTCCCGGTCACCGGAAGAAACCCCGAGCCACAACACTCCCAAACCAGGTCAGTGAAAGTATTCACATAGTCCTCCAGTCGCCCGCACAGACTTCACTAACACCGGGTTCACAAAACCTCAGTCATGACACCTGCCTTCCACCACTATTCCAGTGATCTTGTCAAATTACTATGTTTTCCTAGCATAATTTGACCTTAAGTATTCCCAGTCATATCACAATAACTGCACACAGCAGAATGTGAATTTAAAAATAGAGCACAAAATTCTGTGTATGACACAACAGCTGAACTCTATGACATTGACTATACCAGTTAAACTATGCATGTGTACGAAATGGCCTGTTCCACTACTAAGATAACTTGTATGAAATGCCATTACAAATTGGCTCATCCCAGCGCTAACTTTAAGATCAGCTACAAAAGAAACGTACCACAAGTTATGAAATCGTATGATGGTTCATAGGAGTCAGCAAAGGCCATAATTGATTTAATACAAAGAGAAACCAAAGATTTATCTCATCAATTAGCTTACGTTCTCTTAAATTTAATACTTTAATTGCTATGATAAACAAATTATTGCTTAAAATAATTAATACAGACATGTAAACATTAATATATCACCAGTTGTACTTGATGATTTTTTTTATAATTTTTATTTTTATAATTGAATACTAGCTACTGAAAAATCAATCAAAAAATATGATGAGTCCAGATGAAAAAAGACGGACAAGATAAGTTCTTTTCAATTATTGCAGTCATCAGTCTTAAATAAAAAGGAATGGAAAAATCAGATTAGATTTGTGGTAAAATGAATAGAATATATGTAATGGCAGTACAAACTTGTTTACTGCAATAAAAATGTTTTGCCTCAGAAATCTTACAATATGTGACCCAACAATGAATTCTACCTTCCTCAACCAATGCAGCCCATGCAGACATACTCTAAGGTGAAATGGGAGTTTGTTGTACATGAGTGAAGTCCTAGCTGAGTAAGTCAACATCATGTGTTATAAAGAATAATCACATAGTATGTAAGGTTATATGTATTTTTCATTTGAAGACTAGAACCATACTGAAGCAATGCATAACTAGATTACATTGTATTTTCATACGAAATATGAACACCTTTACTCACATTTTTGCAATTTCTTCATTTCAATCAACACATTGATGACTGTTTTGCGTTTCATCTTCTGTTTGCTAAAACAAGTTAATGCTATACAATGAGTAACATAACACTGTACTAATAGCAGCTTTATGTTGATGTCTTAGAATAAGGCCCCATTTGGCCTTCTTAATAAATGTCCATACTATCCATACTCTCCATACCCTCTGCAACCAGGTACGTGTTTCTCTACTAAACTAATAAAAAAGTAATACTATTAACTAGTGATGAGCGGGTTCGGTTCCTCGGAATCCGAACCCCCCCGAACTTCAGCCTTTTTACACGGATCCGAGGCAGACTCGGATCTTCCCGCCTTGCTCGGCTAACCCGAGCGCGCCCGAACGTCATCATCCCGCTGTCGGATTCTCGCGAGGCTCGGATTCTATCGCGAGACTCGGATTCTATATAAGGAGCCGCGCGTCGCCGCCATTTTCACACATGTATTGAGATTCATAGGGAGAGGACGTAACTGGCGTCCTCTCCATTTAGATTAGAAGAGAGAGAGTGAGAGTGAGACACTTGATTTACTGGAGCTTAGGAGTACTCAGAGAGTGCAGAGTTTACTAGTGACTGACCAGTGACCACCAGTGCAGTTTTATTATATTATTATTTAATATAATCCGTTCTCTGCCTGAAAAAAAACGATACACAGTGACACAGTAACAGTATACCATATCTGTGCTCAGCCTCAGTGTGCTGCATCATCTATGTATATCTGACTGTGCTGAGTGCTCAGTGCTCACACAGCTTAATTGTGTGGGGAGACTGGGGAGCAGTAGCAGGAGTACATATTATTTAACAGTGCACACTTTTGCTGCCAGAGTGCCACTGCCAGTGTGACTGACCAGTGACCACTGTCTGACCACCAGTATATTGTGATTGTCTGCCTGAAAAAGTTAAACACTCGTCGTGTGGTGTTTTTATTCTATAAACGCATTCTGCTGACAGTGTCCAGCAGGTCCGTCATTAATTATATAATATATACCTGTCCGGCTGCAGTAGTGATATATATATATATATTTTTTATATCATTATCATCCAGTCTATATTAGCAGCAGACGCAGTACGGTAGTCCACGGCTGTAGCTACCTCTGTGTCGGCAGTCGCTCGTCCATCCATAATTGTATACCACCTACCTGTGGTGTTTTTTTTTTTCCTATCTTCTTGATACTAGTAGCTTACTTTAGGAGTCTGCAGTGCTGACAGTGTCCAGCAGGTCTGTCATTATAATATATACCTGTCCGGCTGCAGTAGTGATATATATATATATTTTATATCATTATCATCCAGTCTATATTAGCAGCAGACGCAGTACGGTAGTCCACGGCTGTAGCTACCTCTGTGTCGGCAGTCGCTCGTCCATCAATAATTGTATACCACCTACCTGTGGTGTTTTTTTTTTCTCTATCTTCTTGATACTACTAGTAGCTTACTTTAGGAGTCTGCAGTGCTGCTGACAGTGTCCAGCAGGTCCGTCATTATATAATATATACCTGTCCGGCTGCAGTAGTGATATATATATATTTTTTATATCATTATCATCCAGTCTATATTAGCAGCAGACGCAGTACGGTAGTCCATGGCTGTAGCTACCTCTGTGTCGGCAGTTGCTCGTCCATCCATAATTGTATACCACCTACCTGTGGTGTTTTTTTTTTCTATCTTCTTGATACTACTAGTAGCTTACTTTAGGAGTCTGCAGTGCTGCTGACAGTGTCCAGCAGGTCCGTCATTATATAATATATACCTGTCCGGCTGCAGTAGTGATATATATATATTTTTTATATCATTATCATCCAGTCTATATTAGCAGCAGACGCAGTACGGTAGTCCACGGCTGTAGCTACCTCTGTGTCGGCAGTCGCTCGTCCATCCATAATTGTATACCACCTACCTGTGGTGGTTTTTTTTTTTCTATCTTCTTGATACTACTAGTAGCTTACTTTAGGAGTCTGCAGTGCTGCTGACAGTGTCCAGCAGGTCCGTCATTATATAATATATACCTGTCCGGCTGCAGTAGTGATATATATATATATTTTTATATCATTATCATCCAGTCTATATTAGCAGCAGACGCAGTACGGTAGTCTACGGCTGTAGCTACCTCTGTGTCGGCAGTCGCTCGTCCATCCATAATTGTATACCACCTACCTGTGGTGTTTTTTTTTTTCTATCTTCTTGATACTACTAGTAGCTTACTTTAGGAGTCTGCAGTGCTGCTGACAGTGTCCAGCAGGTCCGTCATTATATAATATATACCTGTCCGGCTGCAGTAGTGATATATATATATATTTATATCATTATCATCCAGTCTATATTAGCAGCAGACGCAGTACGGTAGTCCACGGCTGTAGCTACCTCTGTGTCGGCAGTCGCTCGTCCATCCATAATTGTATACCACCTACCTGTGGTGTTTTTTTTTTTCTATCTTCTTGATACTACTAGTAGCTTACTTTAGGAGTCTGCAGTGCTGCTGACAGTGTCCAGCAGGTCCGTCATTATATAATATATACCTGTCCGGCTGCAGTAGTGATATATATATATATATTTATATCATTATCATCCAGTCTATATTAGCAGCAGACGCAGTACGGTAGTCCACGGCTGTAGCTACCTCTGTGTCGGCAGTCGCTCGTCCATCCATAATTGTATACCACCTACCTGTGGTGTTTTTTTTTTCTATCTTCTTGATACTACTAGTAGCTTACTTTAGGAGTCTGCAGTGCTGCTGACAGTGTCCAGCAGGTCCGTCATTATATAATATATACCTGTCCGGCTGCAGTAGTGATATATATATATTTTTTATATCATTATCATCCAGTCTATATTAGCAGCAGACGCAGTACGGTAGTCCACGGCTGTAGCTACCTCTGTGTCGGCAGTCGCTCGTCCATCCATAATTGTATACCACCTACCTGTGGTGTTTTTTTTTTCTATCTTCTTGATACTACTAGTAGCTTACTTTAGGAGTCTGCAGTGCTGCTGACAGTGTCCAGCAGGTCCGTCATTATATAATATATACCTGTCCGGCTGCAGTAGTGATATATATATTTTTTTTATATCATTATCATCCAGTCTATATTAGCAGCAGACGCAGTACGGTAGTCCACGGCTGTAGCTACCTCTGTGTCGGCAGTCGCTCGTCCATCCATAAGTATACTAGTATCCATCCATCTCCATTGTTTACCTGAGGTGCCTTTTAGTTGTGCCTATTAAAATATGGAGAACAAAAATGTTGAGGTTCCAAAAATAGGGAAAGATCAAGATCGACTTCCACCTCGTGCTGAAGCTGCTGCCAGTAGTCATGGCCGAGACGATGAAATGCCAGCAACGTCTTCTGCCAAGGCCGATGCCCAATGTCATAGTACAGAGCATGTAAAATCCAAAACACCAAATATCAGTAAAAAAAGGACTCAAAAATCTAAAATAAAATTGTCAGAGGAGAAGCGTAAACTTGCCAATATGCCATTTACCACACGGAGTGGCAAGGAACGGCTGAGGCCCTGGCCTATGTTCATGGCTAGTGGTTCAGCTTCACATGAGGATGGAAGCACTCAGCCTCTCGCTAGAAAAATGAAAAGACTCAAGCTGGCAAAAGCACAGCAAAGAACTGTGCGTTCTTCGAAATCCCAAATCCACAAGGAGAGTCCAATTGTGTCGTTTGCGATGCCTGACCTTCCCAACACTGGACGTGAAGAGCATGCGCCTTCCACCATTTGCACTCCCCCTGCAAGTGCTGGAAGGAGCACCCGCAGTCCAGTTCCTGATAGTCAGATTGAAGATGTCAGTGTTGAAGTACACCAGGATGAGGAGGATATGGGTGTTGCTGGCGCTGGGGAGGAAATTGACCAGGAGGATTCTGATGGTGAGGTGGTTTGTTTAAGTCAGGCACCCGGGGAGACACCTGTTGTCCGTGGGAGGAATAGGGCCATTGACATGCCTGGTGAAAATACCAAAAAAATCAGCTCTTCGGTGTGGAAGTATTTCAACAGAAATGCGGACAACATTTGTCAAGCCGTGTGTTGCCTTTGTCAAGCTGTAATAAGTAGGGGTAAGGACGTTAACCACCTCGGAACATCCTCCCTTATACGTAACCTGCAGCGCATTCATCATAAGTCAGTGACAAGTTCAAAAACTTTGGGCGACAGCGGAAGCAGTCCACTGACCAGTAAATCCCTTCCTCTTGTAACCAAGCTCACGCAAACCACCCCACCAACTCCCTCAGTGTCAATTTCCTCCTTCCCCAGGAATGCCAATAGTCCTGCAGGCCATGTCACTGGCAATTCTGACGAGTCCTCTCCTGCCTGGGATTCCTCTGATGCATCATTGCGTGTAACGCCTACTGCTGCTGGCGCTGCTGTTGTTGCTGCTGGGAGTCGATGGTCATCCCAGAGGGGAAGTCGTACTCGTAAGACCACTTTTACTACTTCCACCAAGCAATTGACTGTCCAACAGTCCTTTGCGAGGAAGATGAAATATCACAGCAGTCATCCTGCTGCAAAGCGGATAACTGAGGCCTTGGCATCCTGGGCGGTGAGAAACGTGGTTCCGGTATCCATCATTACTGCAGAGCCAACTAGAGACTTGTTGGAGGTACTGTGTCCCCGGTACCAAATACCATCTAGGTTCCATTTCTCTAGGCAGGCAATACCGAAAATGTACACAGACCTCAGAAAAAGACTCACCAGTGTCCTAAAAAATGCAGTTGTACCCAATGTCCACTTAACCACGGACATGTGGACAAGTGGAGCAGGGCAGGCTCAGGACTATATGACTGTGACAGCCCACTGGGTAGATGTATGGACTCCCGCCGCAAGAACAGCAGCGGCGGCACCAGTAGCAGCATCTCGCAAACGCCAACTCTTTCCTAGGCAGGCTACGCTTTGTATCACCGCTTTCCAGAATACGCACACAGCTAAAAACCTCTTACGGCAACTGAGGAAGATCATCGCAGAATGGCTTACCCCAATTGGACTCTCCTGTGGATTTGTGGCATCGGACAACGCCAGCAATATTGTGTGTGCATTAAATCTGGGCAAATTACAGCACGTCCCATGTTTTGCACATACCTTGAATTTGGTGGTGCAGAATTATTTAAAAAACGAGAGGGGCGTGCAAGAGATGCTGTCGGTGGCCAGAAGAATTGCGGGACACTTTCGGCGTACAGGCACCACGTACAGAAGACTGGAGCACCACCAAAAACGCCTGAACCTGCCCTGCCATCATCTGAAGCAAGAAGTGGTAACGAGGTGGAATTCAACCCTCTATATGCTTCAGAGGTTGGAGGAGCAGCAAAAGGCCATTCAAGCCTATACAACTGAGCACGATATAGGAGGTGGAATGCACCTGTCTCAAGCGCAGTGGAGAATGATTTCAACTTTGTGCAAGGTTCTGCAACCTTTTGAACTTGCCACACGTGAAGTCAGTTCAGACACTGCCAGTCTGAGTCAGGTCATTCCCCTCATCAGGCTTTTGCAGAAGAAGCTGGAGACATTGAAGGAGGAGCTAACACAGAGCGATTCCGCTAGGCATGTTGGACTTGTGGATGGAGCCCTTAATTCGCTTAACAAGGATTCACGGGTGGTCAATCTGTTGAAATCAGAGCACTACATTTTGGCCACCGTGCTCGATCCTAGATTTAAAACCTACCTTGGATCTCTCTTTCCGGCAGACACAAGTCTGCTGGGGTTCAAAGAACTGCTGGTGACAAAATTGTCAAGTCAAGCGGAACGCGACCTGTCAACATCTCCTCCTTCACATTCTCCCGCAACTGGGGGTGCGAGGAAAAGGCTCAGAATTCCGAGCCCACCCGCTGGCGGTGATGCAGGGCAGTCTGGAGCGACTGCTGATGCTGACATCTGGTCCGGACTGAAGGACCTGACAACGATTACGGACATGTCGTCTACTGTCACTGCATATGATTCTCTCCCCATTGAAAGAATGGTGGAGGATTATATGAGTGACCGCATCCAAGTAGGCACGTCAGACAGTCCGTACTTATACTGGCAGGAAAAAGAGGCAATTTGGAGGCCCTTGCACAAACTGGCTTTATTCTACCTAAGTTGCCCTCCCACAAGTGTGTACTCCGAAAGAGTGTTTAGTGCCGCCGCTCACCTTGTCAGCAATCGGCGTACGAGGTTACATCCAGAAAATGTGGAGAAGATGATGTTCATTAAAATGAATTATAATCAATTCCTCCGTGGAGACATTGACCAGCAGCAATTGCCTCCACAAAGTACACAGGGAGCTGAGATGGTGGATTCCAGTGGGGACGAATTGATAATCTGTGAGGAGGGGGATGTACACGATGATATATCGGAGGATGATGATGAGGTGGACATCTTGCCTCTGTAGAGCCA